>NC_064852.1:53805186-54020186 GCF_024139225.1 Suncus etruscus
AGAAGAAAGAAGAAGAAAGAAAGAAAGAAAGAAAGAAAGAAAGAAAGAAAGAAAGAAAGAAAGAAAGAAAGAAAGAAAGAAAGAAAGAAAGAAAGAAAGAAAGAAAGAAAGAAAGAAAGAAAATGTTTTCTTTGATATGTGGGATCTAAAGAAGTAAGAAAAGGTTAAAGCAACCTGAAAACAAGTCTAAAGAACTAAGCTGACCAAACAGGACAGAAGTTAGGAATCCTGAGATAATGGTGGAGGGAAGTGGATAGAGGGTGTGGTGTTGGAACAATGTAAGCATGAAACTGCAATGTTAGGGCCTAAGAGATGGCTAGGGGGGCTTGCCAAGTACATGGCTGACCCAGGTTCAGTACTCCAGGCCTACCAGGAGTAATTTCTAAGTGCAGAGCCAGGAGTATCCCCTGAGTCCCCTGGGTATGACTCAAAAACCAAAAACAAATAAAAGAAAACAGAAATTGAAACATTAACAGCATGTCATCACAGTGCCCCAAATTAAAACATTTTAAGCCTGAGTATCCCAGAGATCTCTGCAGGGACCACAGTTGCTTTAGAAACAAAGAATATGTGCAGACTGAACCTTTGCCCTGGACACAGGAGGGCCCTTCTACAGACCAAGTTCAGAGAGGTGGTGGGTGAGCCATCCTGAAGACACAGGGAGTTTCATCCATCTTTCACCTCCTTGTCATTGCCCAGGTCTGTCACTAAAGGGTTTGTTACAGAAACCTGAGTAACAGACAGCAGGGACCATGGTCCTGTCATGGAGAAGTAAGTGAGAGACACAGGCCTGGGGTGTGAGTATGGAAGACCCAGCCCAGCAGACCCAACATTGACTGAATCGAATACCCAGTGCTCTCATTCCCAAGGATGGACAGAGGTCACTGTAGGCAGCAGGGAACAGCACTTCCCTCTGTGAGCAGGAGACAGGAGCAAAGCTGGCTGTACTACCCATCATCTGCTGTGCCCTAAGCACAAGGGCTTGACAGAGAAAGTATGAGGCTGGGAAAGGAATTCCAAAGGGCTGCAGGGCTCATCTTGGGCTCCAGGACCAGTTTTTGGAAATTGAATTCAAGAACAAGAATGGATGCTCCCAGGGACCAACAACAACAACAACAGCAATAAAAAGCTCTAGCCTAGGTTTTGGTTTACGATTTGTTCAACAAACAAGATCTCCAATTCCAGAGGTCTGATTGAGACAACCGCAACTGAACGGGTCTTCCAGAAACATAACGAAAGACCTTATCCCAGGCTCCATCCTAGGAGCAACATAATGACCAAACCACCAACTACAGAAGATGGATTAAAATGACACTGAAGAAGCATAACTGCTAGAACCACAAAGAAAGACTTCATCATAAGCTCCGTTACTTGAGCTGCACAGTCACTAAGATCTCTGATGTTACCATCCAAGACAAAGCAGAAGTCTTCCACACACCACGAAAGCAATAAGGGGGAGAGTAAATGATCATGCAAGGAGTCTAGAGTTAATCCCATGACAGTATACTTCAGGGGTGGAGAAACCCTGTATCTCCTAGGCCAAGGGAATTCCCTCTACAAAATCCCCAATAGTTACTGTGCCTATGCAGGGGGGAAAAGAAAAGGGGAAAAAAAGCACAAAACAATCATTTTTCCACATATTTATTTATCAATTGATCGATTTTTTTGACGTCTTTATTTTGTTGTAGAGATTGAAGTTGATGTCTCCAAGATTATTTTATTTTATTTTATCTTATCTTTCTCTTTCTTTTTGCACTCCAGCATGATTTGATTTCAGAACCGAGACTATTGAGTGGTGCTTTTCTTTATTGCTTTTGTGCTCACTGGATATTTAATTTGATATTTCTTTCTGTATTGTTGTGGTGTTTTTCATATACTCTCTCAAACTGAGGTTGAAAGCCTCTAGAAGGACTCCGCCCATTTTCAACGTATTTGAGTTCTTTTTTTTTTTTCTTATTTTGTACACTAATCTATTGCTTTTCTTTCCTTCAAACAAAACCACATAACTTGATTTATCTAGCTCCGCCTCTTAAATAGTGGGGGAAACAAGGGAGGGTAACAGGACCAAACAGATATATGATCACTAATAGTAAGCTAGACAAAGAGGGCACCACCTACTCTAGCAGCCCGGGGGGGGGGGGTGATGGTGGGGGATATGGGTTGCAGAAAGGGAACTGGGATGGGGGGAGGACATATTTGGTGATGGTATTCCCCTGATTCAATGTTAATATGTACCTAAAATACTACTGTGAAAGATATGTAAGCCATTATGATAAAAAAAATTGTGTTTTAATCAGAAATGCTCTTTGACTTACATGTATTATTATATTATATTAATTATACTATATGTTATGTTATGTTACTATATTATGTTATGCTAGTTCACCTCAATATGTTAATCAATTCTGTCTCTTGAATAAATTCTTAGAATAAAAAAAAAAGGAAAAAAAAAGGGTCCGGGAAGGTGGCGCTAGAGGTAAGGTGTTTGCCTTGCAAGCATTAGTGTAGGACGGACCGAAGTTCGATCCCCCAGCATCCCATATGGTCCCCCCAAGCCAGGAGTGACTTCTGAGCCCAGAGCCAGGAGTAACCCCTGAGCATCAAATGGGTGTGGCCCAAAAACCAAAAAAAAAAAAAAAAAAAAAAAAAGAATGGATGTTCAGGAACCCCTGTGGGCTGGAGACTTCATTCCAAGCCTTGTGAGTCCCAAGGCCTGGCATTGGCACTGCTTTTAGGAGAAAACTTTTGCATGTTTCACTTTCAAAAATGATAGAATTGTTCAGGATTCATAACATTCTGTGCTCAAAACAAATCATATCGGATTGAAATAGGTCTTTTGGCCTTGCCACATAAAAATGGCCATAATAATCTATAAAAGACTAATAAAAAGAGGATTGTTGCAATATTAACACCACTTCCAAATGAGTGGGAGTGGGAAGGAGAGCCTTGTTAGCAAGGAGAAATAAAGTATTACAGATCATTTTGTGGGAAAAAATATGTAACAGAAAGCATAGATAACTCATACATAGTTTTTCAGTAAATCACTCGAGATTTAAATGAGCACTGAACAAGGGTATATAATCTATTTTTTTTTATTGTGACCACTGTGAATTACAAATCTTCCACAAATATATTTAAGGTACAAAGTGACAGTGAATTAGGGCCATTTCCACCAGCAGTGTTGTTCTCCCTCACCTCTGTTCCCAGCATGTATCCTCTCATACCTCCGCCCTTTGCTTCCTGGACTGCTAGAATAGCCAGTCCTTTTTGTATATAAGAATCTATTAATTCTTAAACAGCACAACTGAATAAGATACTATCTGGTGACAGAATAAGACAGGTTTGAAGAGGGCAATGTTGGGGAAGGTGTCTGGTTGAGTAATGTCACTGATTTGCCACCATGAGGAGCCTCTTCCTACAGGTCAGCAAAGGACATTGGCCTAAGGCCCTGTGAGCAAAAACGGGTGGGAATGTATGACAAGGCAGAGAGAGCAGTGAAACTCCCATAATGAACTCTAGTGTTTCCAAACAGAACGTTGAGGAAGTCAACTCTGAAGGTCCCATTGCCACATGAGTGTTGGGTATGGGGACAGAAGCCATGTGCAGGGCCCAGTGGTCCAGTGAGAGGGCCTGACTACAGGAGATAGTCCTGGACTCTCTGCTTGTCACCATCTGCCTTTTCCAGGTTTCATAGGTCAAATTGGTGCAGGATAAGAAAATGAAAAGAAACTCACAGTTTCCAACAGGCCAGTCTATGAGGCTGAACAGCTGTGCATCAAGGACTGAGAACCCCCCCAGATGTTACCCTGCAGCAACACTGTTGAGAGATAAAAATGGCAGAAGTCAGCACAGGATAAAATTGGTACAGATCAGGGCAGGAGAGACATTGAACAGGTCAGCACAGGAGAAATGGTACGAGTCAGAGCAGGAGAGATAAATAGATAGCATCAGAGCAGGAGAGAAGGATGGCATGGGTTATTAGAAAGAACTGGCACAGAGCAGCAGAGGACAGAGATAGCACAGGTTGGCACAAGAGAGAGATAACATCAGTCAACATATGAGAGATAGCACAGGTAGCAGAGGACAGAGATGGCATGCATCAAAGCAGGAAGGAGACAGCACACAACACCACCACATGGGCCTTTCCCAACTGACAAAGCTTCCAACTTCTCAGATAGCACTTCTGGGGTTTGCATTGCAAGAGGGTGGAATAGGAAATCTCATAAGCTAACAGTGTCAGCAGCACCCCCCCACCTTCCACCTGGAGCACCAGCCCACCCACTCAGCTCCAGACAACCCCAAGGTAGGGAGGATGTTTATTGAAAAGAGCCCTGCATAGCATCTGGCCCAGTGCCCGTTTCTGCAGAAGTGATGTCCCTAGACTTCAGAAGGGGACACTCCTGGCCCCATGTAAGCAATGAGTCACAGCAAGACAAGTAACAAAGAGGCTAAATGCACTTACTAAGACTAAGATTTGCCTGTAAATTGCTTTCCAAATAAAACTTTTCTATACCAATGTTATTTTTGTCATGCTAAAGCAGACTGCAGTTCCTGATCTTAAACGCCCCCCCTAGTTCTCTCTCCTTTAACCTCAAAAACTCTCAACAGCCAAAGAAGATTCTGGTGTTCTTCAAAGAGAGAACTAGGGGGCGGAGAGGGGAGACACTGTTCACAATTGAGCTGGAAAAAAAAAAAATAGAAATCTAAAAACTGTGGAGAGAAACATAAAAAGAGGAAAAAAGAATCTGAACTGGGAGTCAGAAATAAGGCTTAAGGCACTTGTCTTGCATGCAGCTGACCCCTGTATCATTGCCTGGCACTGCACAGATTCCCCAGGGGCCCACCTAGATTCATTCCTGACCAGAGTCAAAAATGGCCCCTGGGGGCTGGAGCAGGCCAGAGCGGTGGCCTAGCCATAAGGCGCCTGCCTTGCAAGCGCTAGCGTAGGACGGACCACAGTTTGATCCCTGGCATCCCGTATGGTCCCCCCAAGCCAGGAACGATTTCTGAGCACATAGCCAGATGTAATCCCTGAGCGTCAATGGGTGTGGCCAAAAAAAAAAAAAAAGAAAGAAAGAAAGAATTGCCCCTGAACACCACCAGGTGTGGCCCAAAATTAAAAACCTAACCTGAACTGAAAATGTAAAGTTACATCACTGAGGAAAATGAAGGCTCTGTCCACAGCATGAGTAACCACATCACAAGGCAAGAAACCCCCTGCAGAAATGAACAGGAACCATGCTAGATAATGGCTTTCTTTGGTAAAATAGAATGGATCATCCAAATACGGATTCTCCTGGAAATGAATATTCTGATGATGGTTGTTTCAGTGAATTTCCATCTAATTAAAACACAATCATCTAAATCATGATTGCATCCCTGAGGGCTCTCATTCCAGATAAACCTGGCAAATGATTTTTTGTTTTGTTTTGTTTCTTTTAAACCATATCTAGCAATGCTCAGGGACTCTGAACCCTACACAGGAATTACTCCTGGCATTGCTTGGGGTATCATATGAACTGCTGGGGATCGAACTTGAGTCGACAGTGTGCAAGGTAAGCACCCTACTGGCTGTACTATTGTTCCAGTCCCAAATAATGCATTTAGAGGAGCTCTAGCTACCTGTGCAAAATTCACTCCACTTTTCAGTACAAGGGGGACAGGATCAGTTTAACACTCAGTGTCCTCAGCCCAAGGATCCCAGCCCACTGTGCACTTAGCACTGCTGGAGCAAAGCACCAAGTTCTTCCTATTTGGCCTGCTCACAAAGCCCAGGGGAAGCAGCAAATGAATAATATATTTTAACTGACCCATATCTTTGGAAACAACCACCAAATAGGTAGAACAATAGTTGCAGTGTTTATAGGGAATTCCCTTCAGCTGTGACAAATGTGTTCTCCCTTCACTATTTGGATCCATTCCCCCAAGAGGCCATTATAATCTACCTATTGAAAATTGGATTTCTTCTAGAATTGGGGCAGCAAAAAACATTGTTCTGAAATAGCCACTGTTCTAATCCCCCTCCACAGTCCCATCTCAGCCATTGATGGACTGAGTGAGGATAGAGAAGCTAGAGAGAACTCAGTTTTGCAAGGCACCCAGCAAAGGCTTGGGGATAGGGGCTGAATTCTCAAAGCATCTCACTGCTTGACACTAACTGTTTCTAAAGAGGACTATGGAAATGCCACACATCTGCACCCACACAGCCAACAAATGTGTCTCGCTGTCTCACAAATTCAGAACATGATAAAAACACAATCATCTTGACCACACCATTCCTGAGCTTATGCATACAGTCTCACAAATTCCCTGTCCCAGAGGCCAACAAGCACTCATTCTCCTGGTCTTCAGCATAAGAGGCCCTGCTAAGCTGAAATGCTGTACCTGTTTTCCTGACACTTCTATGTACCCTGTTTTGTACATGTCCATTTCCCCCAGACAAGTATCACATGAGGGCAGGAGAAAACTGGGGCTGCTTGAGGCCTATGCAGCAAAGAAGTTCAACCAAATGGACCTGAATGCATCCATATTACCAAAGGGACCCTCCCATGATAGAATGGGCCCTAGTGAGTTTTTTGTTTTTGCTTTTTTGGTTTGGTTTTGAGTCCCATTTAACAATGCTGAACTCAAGGAATTACTCTTGGACATCAAATGGGGTGCCAGAACTGAGCTCATGTTGGCTGCAAAAATGGCACATGCCCATCAACAATAGTCTTGCTCTGAACCAGTACATTTTTTTAAGACTAAGGAAACCAAGTCATGAATATGCTGTTCAGGAAGGAACATAGAAGGAGCTGGTTAGGGAAAGCAGGATAGGCAAGACGCTTGTCTCTCAGCAAGATTCCTCTCCTGAAATTCTTGCTTCCCAGAGCCTGCTGTTGGGTTTGCAGTCTCAGGGGCTGTGTGGTGATGTTTTAGAGAAGAGTACAGTGAAAAGAGTTTCCTTTGTGCCAGGAAGAGCCAAGAGTCATCCAACCCAGTTGAAGACACACCCAGGAAACTGGACCAAACCCTGAGGTTCTTAGGGTGGGGCCCACAGCTCTGGTTTAAAAGATGCAGACCATAAAGACATTTTATTTCCTTTTGCCAGGCCTTGGAGGTGCTGAGAAAATTGGGGCTGGGTGGCTGTGACTGCCAGGCTCTCTCCTAGGCCTGTGTCACCATGAGGAAAGAAGCCAGAGACAGTCAAAGGAGGTTCTTTGCATGTCCTTGCTTAGATGCATATGCTAGACAAGGGGAGGGGAGGTTTCCTGTCTTTTTGGTTGGGGGCTGTGTCATGTCAGCCTCTTGGAGAAAAATCCAGTCATAAAAATAAAAGAATGAGTAGAAAGCACCCCCTGATCTGAGTCACATTCCTGACCAGAGGAGGAACGAGTCCTTCGCCATTCATTTGATTAGGAATGAGTGCATTCCCCCATTCATGACTCTTCCCTTTCATAGTTTCACAAAAGACAAAGCTATAACTATACTTCATTTAGTTACAATAATCAAATGCAGGTGCCATAACATTGGCAGCACTGTGTCGTCAGTTTCAGTCCCTCACAAGCCAAATGCTGGGTCTCAGGAGCACTTGGTGAAGGAATGCCACAGATCCTTACAATCTATTGAGCCTCTTTTCCAGCTCATCTGAGACCGGAGCCAGCTTGACAGATTGAAGGCATGTACTGTAGGTTTGATCTCTTGAACACCAGCAGAAGTAATGCCTAAACATAGAGCTGAACCCATCAGGTAAAAGACCAAACCAAAAAAATAATTTAAAAACTTTAATTAAAAATAATAAAACAGGGGGCCGGAGAGATAGCATGGAGGTAAGGCGTTTGCCTTTCATGCAGGAGGTCATCGGTTCGAATCCCGGCATCCCATATGGTCCCCCGTGCCTGCCAGGAACAATTTCTGAGCCTGGAGCCAGGAATAATCCCTGAGCACTGCCGGGTGTGACCCAAAAACCACACCAAAAAAAAAAAATAAATAAATAAATAAAGCAGGGGCCGGAGAGATAGCATGGAGGTAAAGCGTTTGCCTTGCATGTGGAAGGTTGGTGGTTTGAATCCCGGCATCCCATATGGTCCCCTGAGCCTGCCAGGAGCGATTTCTGAGCATAGAGCCAGGAGTAACCCTTGAGCGCTGCCAGGTGTGACCCAAAAACCAATAATAATAATAATAATAATAATAATAATAATAATAATAAAGCAGGGTCTGAAAGATAATACAGAAGATAAGGTGCTTACCTTGCATAGAGTCAACCTAGGTTCAATAATTGGCACTCCTTATATTCCCTCAGCACCTCCAGGAATGATCCCTGAGCATAGATCCAGAAATAAACCCTCAAAACTACTAGGTGTGACCCCCCCAAGCACAAACAAACACACAAAATAATAAGACAGGGGCTGGAACAATAGTACAGTGGGTAAAGTACTTGCCTTGTATGCAACTATCCCCAGTTTAATCCCTAGTACCATATATGGTCCCCAAGAACGGGAATCCCAACACCTCGACAGAGCCAATAGTAAGCCCTAGTCACTGTATATGGCCCAAATACCAAAATATTATTACTACTAATACTATAATAAAATCATAGAACAAATGCCCAATAAACACAAGGACCTACTCTCTATGATGTCACCTTCTTCGAAAGCCACACATCCAGGTGCTGCTGTCTCTGAGCTCAAGATAGACACTGTGCTCTTGTATAGGCATGTGCAAATGTATGAGTGTGCACACAGGAGAGAAGACATGTGCAATGAAAGCCTCGCATTCTTCGTAACTGATTTCAAACAATAGCTTCCAGAGAATTCATGGCTAAGGGCTCAGGCAAAGTCAAGTCCTGCCAACTCCAGGACAAAGAGTTTCAGCAGCTAACATGGGAACAGAATGATGTCATACCCCTTCCCAGGAGGCTGTGCTCAAGTGGGTCCTTCTCAAATTCACATTGCTTGCTGACAGGCACCAGCACAGCCTCCACTCCGGGGGAGCATGGCCAAACCCAGGAACTGATGCCAGACAGAGCTTTGTGAGGTTTGACCCAGACAATCCGCAGACAGGGCTCTTCAGCCAAAAAGGGGCTGAAAATCTGCATGAGGAGTGGGACCCTGGCTCCTCCTCAGGGCATTAGTCAGCTTACCCCACAGCTAGTCCTGTGACTCACAGCCAGATGGAAACTAAGGGGCCCCTCAATGAGCAGGGGCAAGAGTAAGCTACAAAGCTGTACCCCTCCTTCCCATGGTGAGAACATCCTGGGAAAAGGCTACCCATCCCAATCTTCCAGGGCCTCATCCAGCAATCTCATGGGGTGGACCTGACCCTGAGGAAAGAAGCTGACCTGTAGAAGCAGGTGGCTCAACTGTGCGACCCTGACAGTCTCTGCACACCTCATGAGACTCTGCTGAGCACTGACTGGAGAAAGGAATCTCTGTGGTCCTCTTTGCAAACCCACTGTCCCACACGAACATGTGTGCACAAATGCACATACATACATGTATACATAAGCACATGCATACATATTCAGATACACACCAGTAATTTTACTTTCTGCTTCCTTGGAGAGAGGCGGTAAAGACACAACTGTCCTCAATGAATTAATATTTGATTAACCCCTAAAATCACTACATATATCATTTAAAAATAGAACAAATAATGCCATCCATTATTAATTTATTCTACAGGCAATACTTCCACACACAAATCAAGAATCCTTTAAATAACTCCTACACTACAATAACAACAGCCTTTGCCCTACCCCAAAGTGGTATGGGAGGGAATGGAGAAGGAAAGAAAATGTGATTCTTGCTATATTTAGAAGCTATTCTCTTTGAATCTTTAGCTTGCCTTCTGTTTGAAGATGTTTGACAACACCATGCTGTAACCCTATGCCATTTCTGGTACCCAATAGGACTTGCATTAATTTTGATTTATTTTGGGCTTGGGGCTATACTGAGCTGTGCTTAGGGTTTATTACTGACTCTACACTCTGGGATCCCTCCTGGCAGGGCTTGGGGAACTGTCTGGAGTGCTGATGACTGAACCCCGGTCAACCATGTGCAAGGAAAGTCTCCTATCCCTCCACCCACTATCTGCTCCTACCCCAAGTAGGAGGCACAAGCTCCTGACTCCCACAAATTGGTGTCTGCAATGCACCATCTGACCAGCACTCAAGACAAATTTCCTGAAATTCCTGACACTGGGAAGAGGCACCTTCCACCTTGTGTAGTGGACTTCCATTGTTTCAGGCCTGCCTCTGCCTGATCTCCTGAGGCAAGGACTTTTATTGCTGGCAACCTAGCACTCGGAGAAATCTATGATAAGAAGGGGAGGCAAGGAAGAAAATAGGAAGGAAGAGCAACTAGCTGAGTCAGAGCAGAAGAAGGCTGCAATTGGTTGATCCAGCAGAACTCAGACATTCCACAGCAGGTTTGAAAAATCAGGAAGATTGGGGCAGGAGTGATAGTACAGCAGAAAGGGTACTTGCCTTTCATGCAGCCAACCAGGGTTCAATATTTGGCATCCCATATAGTCCTCTGTGATCCTGGAGCTCAAAGGCAGAATTAAACCCTCAGCACCACTGGGTGCAATGAAAAATCCAAAATTAAGTCAATAAATAATAAGTAAATAAATAATATTCATGTGAAGATTTGAAAAGAAGCTTCTTCAACTGTCTTCCAGAGGCCCAGCCCATGAATGCCCAGCGTCCATCTGCAAGAAAGGTTTGGATGGGCGTCGACATTTACCTCTGTCCCCAGTGTCCTGCTTGCTCAAAGCTCTGGCCCCCCTTTCTTCCTTCGCCCTGTGCATGCAGGAATCAGTTGGATTCCTCACTCCGAATAGGAGTCCTCTGCACACACAGCCCCTGAAACTATTTCTTTTTTTTTTTTTAAATATGGAACGCTTCACGAATTTGCATGTCATCCTTGCGCAGGGGCCATGCTAATCTTCTCTGTATCGTTCCAATTTTAGTATATGTGCTGCCAAAGCGAGCACCTGAAACTATTTCTACCCCCACCCACCAACCTGTTCCTGGAGTGTTTGGTGCCCAAATTTTCTTAACCTCAGTACATCCCATTTTGCTCAGCAGCCTAGGGTCTGTGTACAGGAAACTTTCCAGGGCATTTTCAGCTCCTCATGAGGACAGAGCTGTTCTCCACACCCCCAACTGGCACCTTCATGCCCAAACACCAAGACTATTCAGAATCCTCTTTTTTTTTTTCCTACCACAGGAGGCCTCAGTCTTGCTCTAGCTACCTGGGCCTAGAGGGTAGGGAATACAGCTTCCTTGGGCCCTGCACCCTCACTGCCTGAGGGTGTGATGCCACAGAGAGAACTGACATACCTCAGAACGGCACCTGCCTTATTGTATCAAGAGTCTTGTGGGCAGCTCAGAGCATCAATCCAGACCTGAACAAGGGACTCCTTTTTGGTTTTTTCATTCTGTACATTCCTTCACACCTGGAATGTGGGTGGAATGTAGTCACCTGGGCCACCCGCTTAGGCTCTATTCCTCAGGGCTGAACAATCTGACTTTTGAGGCAGTCTCAGTCAGCCTACACAGAAGGGCACCAGAACACGCAAAACACTTTCCTTTCCTTTTCTTTTTGTTTGCTTGTTTTGGGGCCACACAAAACAGTGCACTCAGGAATTACGCCTGAGGAGCTCCAGAGACCACTGGGATGCTGGTGATCAAACCTGGTCCACTGTGTTCAAGCAAGCGATCTACCTGCTATACTATCACTCCACTCCCACACTTTTCTTTATGAAAGATACCACTGAGAGTCAGGCAGCACTCAATTTATAAATCTCCCAAAAGGCCACAGATTCTTCACCGCCTGTATCCAGGCCAAAAAATGCATTTGCTTCTGAGCAAGTAGAAATGGCAGCTCTGAGAACTGTTCATGGTCCAATTAAAATAAGGAAGTAGTGTTTGACCCCAGTCCAGAACCCTCTGGAATCTTTTGTTTCCAAACACACAACTGTTCTTCATTTGCTTCAAGCTCTGTTTCAATTACATGCCAGGAAAAGACAAAGAAAGCCCCCGCTACCACCTACTTGAGCTTTCAGGAATACATTTAAATGACCTCTGTGTGTCACATGACCAAGGGTCTGTAGTCACACATAGTCTTCAAGGCTGTGGTGTCAAGGAGTACTTTATTCTGAGGTGTTTTGGGAGTACAATGGGTTCTAGTTTTACTGGTCTAGAGTGTGTGCCCTGTCAATCCCCTGGTATGTTAGTTTCTAAAGAAATTTCATTAAGCTCAAGGTCAAAAAACAACCCTTTGGGGGACCTAGAGCAATACCAGGTAGGACATTTGCACTGCACACTGCGGATCCAAATTCAATCCCCAGCATCCCATATGGTCCCTGAGCCTGCCCAAAGTAATTCCTGAGTACAGAGCCAGGAGTAATTCCTGAGCACCTCTGGATGTAGTCCCAAATAAATAAACAAACAAAAAACTCCCTTTTTGGCATAAAATAATCCTAGAAACCAAAAATTGGCCACATGGTATGTTCTCCTCTTCTGCCACTTCCCTGTAAGAGGTACACAGGTTCCATTTTCACAGCAAGAGCCAATTCCTAAACCTTTTGTTATTGACATTTCAGAGAAACTCTGGTCAGCATTCTCTCTCTTCTGGAATATTGCTTATATCAGGGAAACTCTCTGGCAACATGACTCAAGTCCTGGTTATTCCACAACCTCACTAGAAGCATTGTTTTCTTTGATATAGTTATACCAAAACTTGGAAACTAAGTTTCTAAAGGAAGACTAGAATGGTCTACAATCATAAAAGTTGCACCATCTTTATCACTGTCCATTGTTTAGTGCTAGAGAGATATGACAGTGAAGAATGTGCTTGCTTTGCACAGATTGATCCCCAGCATCATATGTAGTCTCATAACACTATCAAAAGGGATCCAGCACAAGTTACGACTCAAAAAACCCAAAAATATTCTTCTTACATCCTTTCTGATAATGAATATGTAGGCACTCTAAAAACTACATCAAGAATCCCTCAGCAATTTTAGGTGCAGAAAAACCTTGCAGGTGCCCAGACCAGGGTTTATGAAACTCCTGCCAGAGTCCCATCATACAGAGTGGGCAAGTGGCCTTGGCATTGGAAGGCCAAGAGACATCCTGTAATATCTTCAATTTAATCCTTAAAGTTTAGGAAGGTTTTTCAGTGCATCCCAAGTCTCACACTTACATCAGCACAGACTGTCTTTCACATGTAGAGATAAATTTTCATCTTCCAAATTGTAAGAGTAAAATCCGGCTTCAAGAGGTGTTTTGGGTTTATCTGGTTGTTTTGTACCAGACTCACCACCCAGGAAGTGGTAAAGGGGGAATCTTGGCTCTCCCTTTCCTCCCAGAGATGAAGAATAAGTCTATGTTGATTTCACCATGGAGTTGGGAGCTGGCCAACTCCTTTACTTCTTTTCTCCACAAATTCAGTCATTCTTTTTCTTTTTTCTTTTTTTTTTTTTTTTTGCTTTTTGGGCCACACCTGTTGCCGCTCAGGGTTTTGTTTATTTGTTTGTTTGTTTGAGTCACACCTGGAAGCACGCTCAGGGGTTACTCCTGGCTCTACACTCAGAAATCGCTCCTGGCAGGCTCGAGGACATATGGGATGCCAGGATTCGAACCACCATCCTTCTGTATGTAAGGCAAATGCCCCACCTCCATGCTATCTCTCCAGCCCCCACAGTCATTCTTGATTCATATTGAAAAGTCACTTTAAAACTCCACTTGAGGGGCCGGAGGAATAGCATGGAGGTAGGGCATTTGCCTTGCAAGTGGCAGACCCAGGACCAATGTTAGCTTGAATCCCAGTATCCCATATGGTCCCCCATAACTACCAAGAGTGATTTCTGAGCACTGAGTCAGGAGTAATCCCTGAGTGCTACTGGGTGTGGCCCAAAAGCAAGCAAGCAAACAAAAACTCCACTTGAAAACCTACCACCTTGGGCTAGAGCGATAGTATAGAAGGTAGGGTGTTTGCCTTGCATGTGGCCGACCCAGGACCAACCTGGGTTCAATCCCTGGCATCTCATATGGTCCCCAGAGTCTGCCAGGAGTAAGTTCTGAGCACAGAGCAAAGAGTAATATCTGAGTGCAGGTAATATCTGAGTAATACCTGAGTGCCTCTGGGCATGCATGGAGGAAGGAAAGAAGGGAGGGATGGGAGGGAAGGAGGGAGGGAGGGAGGGAGGGAAGGAAGGAGGGAAGGAAGGGAGGGAAGGAAGGGAGGGAGGGAGGGAGGGAGGGAGAGAGAGAGAGAGAGAGAAAGAGAGAGAAAGAAAGAAAGAAAGAAAGAAAGAAAGAAAGAAAGAAAGAAAGAAAGAAAGAAAGAAAGAAAGAAAGAAAGAAAGAAGAAAAGAAAGAAAGAAAGAAAGAAAGAAGAAAGAAAAGAAAGAAAAAGAAAGAAAGAAAGAAAGAAAGAAAAAAGAAGAAAGAAAGAAGAAAGAATGAAGAAAGCAAGAAAGAAAGAAAGAAAGAAAGCAAGAAAGAAAGAAAGAAAGAAAGAAAGAAAGAAAGAAAGAAAGAAAGAAAGAAAGAAAGAAAGAAGAAAACCTACCAACTGGTTGACTTTATTTTTATTTTTCAATTTTTGGTTTTGGAGTCATGCATGGTGGTGCTCAGGAGAGCTTACTCCTGGCTCTGTGCTCAATGATCCCTCCTAGTATATATAGCTTGGAAGACCTTATTGGGTGCTGGAGATCAAATCTGAGTCAGCTGTGTACAAAGCAAATGCATTCTCTCAGTCCTCTGGTCTATTTTAGGCAGGTTTATATTGGTAAGTTCTCCAGATTCACCCAACACTCAAAACAGGAACCCAGTGCTTTAGCTAGTCAGATTGCCCAAGTAATCTGGAGCTTGTGGACTCCACCACTCACTAACTGCTGTCCCCTTTCATAGCCATTTGAAAATCAGAAATACAAACCACAATATGCAAACTCTAAGAAAGAAATACCATCAAACCCATTACAGGGGAAGCTGCCCTTGCCAACTGCTTGAACTGTGTGGGATACTTCATGCATTCAGTGCATTCTTCAGTGAGAGAGGCCATGAAGATAAAATATCTGGGCTGAATGTCTTTCACATTTCAGTGCACAGCAAGAAAGAGATCCTGCAAGTGTTTGAGGATTATTGTGTTAATTTTTGTGGGTGTGATTCTTTTTTTTTTCTTTTGGGTTAGCTCTCCCTCAGGAATCACTCCTGGAAGGTTCAGGGATTCTGGATACCAAACCCTATTGGCTGAGTAAGGCAAACACCTTACCCACTGTACTATCACTTTGTCCCCTAACATTCAAGTGTTTTTGGTGGCATCCAAGGGGTCCCACAACAAGGGTCTTCAACTGGGAGAAATTCCACCTCACCCATCCTCTTAAGGACATTGGCAACGTCTGGAGACATTTTGGCCATCACAACTGAAGGCATGTGTTCATGCCAGAGCCCTTTATCAGGCAAAGGGATGTGTTAAACCTATTTGATGCATGGGATAACTCCTACAACAAATACTCATGGAGCCCATAGGGGCTGGGGTTGAGAAGTTTAACTTATGAGATGAGGAAGGACACAGGGAGCCCGAGGTCATGAGTTAATTTTCCCCCTGGTCAGATTGTGTGATTCAGATATACCTGAATTCCTGGGTCACAGTCCATAGTCACTGAACAGAATGCTTATCCTGTTTCGGAGATTATGCAGCCGCCAAACTAGATTGGAACATGAATTCCCAAAGCCTCGCAGCATGGCAGTTCTCCAAGCCTGGAGCTACTGTCTTGTACTCCAAGTCCCACCAGTCTCCACCCTATCTCACTGCCACTATTAGGAGGAGCAATCATAAAAACAAGCTGTTTCTCCATATCACCTCCTACTCCCAAATCCCCAAGGACCTTACAGTTCACAAAAATAAAAAGTAGAGTGCCTTCCAAATCTAAAATAATCCTATTTCGTCCAAAAAATGACTTGACACATAAATTCCATTTTAGAGTTCATGTTCTACTTTATAATCATGTATAAGGAAAAAACAGCTTTACCAAGAATTTCCAAGAAAATAAGAGGATTGACACTGCATTTACTGAGGCAAAAATGAGGATTTCATATTTTCCTAATATCATGCAACCTTCAATTAGCCACCACCTCAATTATGGGGATAAACTCAGAAATAAGACATTCTGTTTTGATATTAAAATTTAGACTAGTAGGCTCGAGATGGAGTCACTTCAGCTAAGCCTCATGTCACCAAATGTAGACTTAATATGAAATTTAATTACTTTTAGCCTCTCCCAGGAATGGAATTTCAACCAAACCATGTGGAATTACCTGGGCACTGAGATAATCTGCTTGAAAGATCCCAGTGTCCTTTGAAAGACACTGACCTTCATGTGCTTAGCAGTCTAAAATATTCCCCTTTGATGGTAAAATCCCCAATTCTATACAGCTGTCCAGGCATCTTAATAGCTACTAGAATCAGTACTGCCCACTGTGCTCAGATTATTTGGTTTTGAGCTGCCTCGGTTTATTTTTGAGCAGACAAGCTTTTTCCTGCTTACTTCCCAAATTGTCCCTGATGGTTCCAGATGTGCACACAAGTCCCATGACAAAACCCAGCTTTAGCCAAGGATGTGGCTCACAGCATAGCACTTGTCTACAAGTGCTACAGCTCTGCATTCCATCCTTGGTATTGAAAGAAGTGAAAAACATATTTTCCCCTACACATTCCTGATGGGAGTTGTCTGTCTCTTTCTCATGCAATGCAATGTTCCCCCCTCAACCTCCCCTCTGTGTTAACTACCTGCTTGTCTTTTATCTACTGAGTTACAGGTGCTGATCCATTTGCTGGCTCCCCATGGTTTTACAGACCCTGCATTAATTGTGCTGAAGACATCTTGGAGACTTAATGTCTGGATCCCGCTCACTTGGAGACTTGAAGTCTGGACCCTACTCACACCTACCCCCAAAACCTCCGGATTCCCCCATATCAAAGCCCATTCCTGTTTCCTCTGTAAAAATAACACAGCCCACCTGAAAACTGTATAAAAACCCCTTGATTTCAGACTTTGGGGTTCGCAACCTCTGCTCTGCTCTGAGCACGTTTCGAACCTCTGATCGATCAGATTAAACTTGGAACTTGCCTGCAATTTGCTGAGCACGTGCCTTTTTCACTATTCTGTGCTGGGCAACTGGGGGGTCGGGTCGTCCGGATTTTTCATTTTTGGCGAGCCAGCCAGGAGACCCTTACACACCCCACCCGAGCCGGACGAGTGAACAAGGTCTGCTTGGTGAGTTCCCTGGGATCCCTTCTCCCTCCTCCTCCCCTTAGCTCACTCTCTAGTTCCCCGTGTGCTTTGCTCTGGGTTTATCTGTGGGAAGCGCTATTGCAAACAGACCTGGTAATCGACTAAGGGGCTTAGTCGTGGAAGTGTGTGACTTTGGAATCCCAGACTGAGGTTCCCACTCGATGCGTATACCGAGTGGCAAAGGAGTTGACGAACTCCAACGCAAAGTCACATCCCTGGCCGCGCGCACCAGGGTGCCTAGGAGGCGATTTAAAGCAACGGGGAAGACGTTCCCTGGTTGCAGGAAGGAGGTCTGTCTGTGTAAAGGTTTGTCTGCGTCGTAGGTTTGCTTTCTGTCGCTATTATTGAATTTGAAACTGTTGTTGGAATATTGGCTTGCGATTTGAGTTGAATATCTGGCAATTCTGATATCGTCATTGTGTTTCTCTATTGTGAGTCCCTTGGGGCTCGTCCTTTGATTGTTGAGCCGAAAAACTTTCTGTTTAAGATCTCTCACTAACTGTATCTAAACTAACGCTACTGAGTCCGACCGCAAAAGTCCCCCGGAGCCAGGTACCCCATCTTCTCCATAAAAGACGTGGTCCGATAGATAAATCCTGGTGAAGAATAAAGGGTCTCAGTCAAGTCTCTCCAGATAGACTTGCCCTCCAGCAAGACAAACTGAGCTCCGGTTAGGAACACATTGGTTTAAGCAATACACTTCTCCCTCAAGTGGTCGGACATTCTCTTTTTCTATGTCTTCTGTGACTAGTTCTTTCTGTCCTCTTACTTGTAACTGGACTAATCCAGCCTCATATTCTGGTACACTCATCCCAGTTTGTTGTTTTCTCTCTACGGAACACCCTACCCTTGTTTTCGTGTTCCAAATCGGACTCTGTATTGTGTTTTTTTTATTCCTTGTTGGTTGTTACACTGTTAGGTGTGGAAAGAGGGCTTGATATATTGCTGTGTGAAAGAGAGGCTTGGTAACAGCTGTTTGTGCATAAGGCTGGTGAGACCAGGCAGCAATGGGACAGGTACAATCCACACCACTTGCTCTTACACTAGAGCACTGGAAAGAAGTTAATAAAAGGGCAAAAAAACAGTCTTGGGTTATAAAGAAGAGAAAATGGCAGGCATTTTGCTCTTCTGAATGGCCCTCCTTTGGTGTAGGGTGGCCTAAGGAAGGCTCTTTTCATTTGCCATCGGTACGGAAAGTAAAAAGCGTTATCTACCGCGCCAAACCCGAGGGACACCCAGAACAGGAGTCCTATATTCTTGTTTGGGAAGATTTGTGTGAAAGCCCCCCGGAATGGATGCGCCCCTTTCTGTTTCCAACAGCTCCCGACAGCCTGGTCGCCTTGCCGCCTGACCCTGAGCGCTCTTCCTTACCCCCACCTACTAACCATAGCATTCTTCCCGTAAGAACCCAAGAAGGAGGCGCCCCGGAGGAGATAACGAAGCCAGCCCCTCCCGGCTCACCTCTATGCCCACCACAGTTCCCCAACATTTATCCAGATACAACTGATCTTCTTCTTTTCGAGCCCCCCCCTTACAGGCCCACAGAACGGAGATTCGCCCAGCCTGCATCCACACAACGGGAGGCACCTGTCTCCCCTGCGTCTCCCTCAACTTGCGAAAGTTCAGAGAAGCAGGGAGCAGGTCAGGGGGCGTGGCCGCTTCCCGGGTCTGCAGAGCGGGGAGCGTCTGCCCAACCTGCGTCTCCCTCAACTTGTGAAAGTTCGGAGAAGGGAAGGGCAAACGGGGGGGCGTGGTGGGTCACCCCAGCGCCTGCCTCGATCTGCGGGAATGCAGGAAGTGCAGACCAGGGGACGCGGCGGCTCACCACAGCGCCTGCATTTGGGAGAGGGGAACCATCCACACTGTCAGCTCCCACTGCCCCTCCCCAGCCACCACCACCACTATTAACCAAGGGGCATGACCGGGCCCCTTGCCTGCCTTCTGTTTTAACAACAGACGGACAGGAATCATACTATCCACCCTCCCCCCCTGACTCAGAGGGAGGGGATGGACGCACAGGACCAGCTGCAGGGACCCGGAGCCAGCTAAGAGGACAAAGCTCTGCCCCTCTTGCAGCATCTATAATGCCACTAAGACCAGTGGTCCCCAACGTTCCTTTGCCCGATGGGCATGGTGGAAATATGCCTACCTTACAGTACTGGCCTTTTCCCTCCTCTGATTTGTACAATTGGAAGCTAAATCATCCTTCTTTTTCAGAGGACCCTACTAAATTAATCAACCTTTTTGACTCCCTAATGAACACTCATCAACCAACCTGGGATGATTGCCAACAACTGATAAAAACCCTCTTTACTACTGAGGAACAAAATAGAATCCTGGCCGCAGCACGGAAAAATGTGATTGGGAATGGTGGTTTAATCACCGACAGGCCTGATGAAATAGATGACATCTTTCCTTTGCGCAGACCTGACTGGGACCCCAACGCTCCTGGAGGTAGGGAACATCTGTCCACTTATCGCCAGACACTCATGAGAGGTCTCCGGGAAGCTGCTAGGAAACCCACAAATTTAGCCAAGGTAAAAGAAATAATACAAGGGCCAGAGGAGCCACCAGCTGTCTTCCTAGAAAGACTAATGGAGGCATATAGGCGATATACCCCATTTGATCCTGCTTCTGAGGTCCATCAGGCATCAGTAATCATGGCTTTTGTAGGACAGTCAGCAACAGATATTAGAAGGAAGTTACAGCGGCTAGAAAACATACAAGGCAAAAATTTGCAGGATGTGTTAAAAGAGGCAGAAAAGATATATGAGAAAAGAGAAACAAAAGAAGAGAGAGAAGAAAGGTTAGAAAAGGAACGTAGAGAGTGGGAAGAAGAGAGAGAAAAGCGTAAGAAGGAAGAGGAAGAGAAAGAAAGATTAGAGAGAGAGCGGAAGGAAGATCGGAGAGATTACAGGAGAACTAAGCAAATAGCAAGAGCCCTGGCCGTAGCAGTCAGTGCAGAAAGGGCAGACAGGGACCTGGGCCCACGTAAGAACCCGGGATGGGGCTCAGGCCCGCGTCGCGATTTAGGATCACGACGGAAGCCGCGCAAGCTCGAGAAGGACCAGTGTGTTCGATGTGGACAGATAGGGCACTGGGCACGGGAGTGCTCCCAACCCCCGAAACCTCGCTCAACAAAGACCCTAGCAATAGACTCCGAATGAGGGGGTCGGGGCTCCAATCCCCTCCCGGAGCTCAGGGCTAAGTTTAAAGTGGAGGGGACTCCCGTGGATTTTGAGTTAGATTCAGGAGCAGTATATTCAGTCCTGAAGAAACCACTAGGGCCATTGGAAAACAAAATAACTTTAGTACAGGGAGCAAATGGAAGCAAGTACAGACCCTGGACTACTAGTCGTACAATGGATCTGGGGAGAGGAGAAATAAAGCACTCCTTCCTGGTCATTCCAGACTGTCCTTCACCTTTAATGGGTCGAGACCTATTAACTAAATTAAGGGCACAAATTACTTTTGAGGAAACAGGCCCTGAGGTAATTTTTAGGAATCCAAAAGTCCAACCTATTGGAACATCCATTTTAACCATGAGAGCTGAAGACGAGTATAGAATATTTGAGGAAGAAATCCATACCTCCAAAACAGATCTGGACTGGTGGTTAGAAATAGCACCAGCAGCATGGGCCGAGACTGCTGGACTAGGGCTGGCAAAACTACAGGCACCAGTAGTGGTGGAATTAAAGGCAACCGCAACCCCTGTAAGAATCAGGCAATACCCCATGAGTCAAGAAGCAAAGCAGGGAATAACTCCCCACATCAGAAAGCTCTATAAGCAAGGAATTCTGGTAAAATGCCAGTCCCAATGGAATACTCCACTCCTCCCTGTCAAGAAACCTAGCTCCGGGGACTATAGACCAGTACAGGACTTGAGGGCAGTTAATGCCCGGGTGGAAGACATTCACCCTACGGTGCCCAACCCCTACAATCTGCTTAGTACCCTCAGTCCAGACAGAATTTGGTACACTGTGTTGGATTTGAAAGACGCCTTCTTCTGCTTACCCTTGCACCCAGCTAGCCAGCCGTTGTTTGCTTTCGAGTGGACAGACACAGAGGCCGGCATCTCAGGCCAGCTGACATGGACACGACTCCCGCAAGGATTTAAAAACTCCCCCACCATGGGGCCGGGCGGTGGCGCTGGAGGTAAGGTGCCTGCCTTACCTGCGCTAGCCTAGGAGACGGACCGCGGTTCGATCCCCCGGCGTCCCATATGGTCCCCCAAGCCAGGAGCGACTTCTGAGCGCATAGCCAGGAGTAACCCCTGAGCGTTACCGGGTGTGGCCCAAAAACCAAAAAAAAAAAAAAAAAACTCCCCCACCATTTTTGATGAAGCTTTGCATCAGGACCTAAGTGCTTTTCGCGAACAACACCCACAGGTAACTCTGTTAGAGTATGTCGATGACCTGCTGATCGCTGCCGAAACCGAGGGCAGTTGCAGGCAAGCCACTCTAGATTTGCTACAAGAGCTAGCCCAGCTGGGATACCGGGCCTCTGCCAAGAAGGCCCAATTATGCAGACAGGAGGTAACGTTCCTAGGATATACCCTACGTGATGGCAAACGATGGCTGATGGAGGCTCGGAAAAAAGTAGTTGCCCAAATCCCGCCACCAACAACACGGCGACAGCTGCGTGAGTTCCTGGGAACAGCAGGGTTTTGCCGTTTATGGATTCCGGGTTTTGCCAACCTGGCAGCACCTCTATACCATCTCACAAAGGGAGATGCAGCATTTGAATGGACTCCTGATTGCCAACAAGCCTTTGATGCAATCAAGACGGCCCTGCTGTCCGCCCCAGCGCTGGCTCTACCTGATGTGAGTAAGCCATTCACTTTATTTCTGGAAGAAAGAGGCGGGGTGGCCAGAGGCGTCTTAACCCAAACACTCGGGCCGTGGAAAAGACCGGTTGCCTACTTATCAAAGAAATTGGACACAGTAGCCAGTGGCTGGCCCAAGTGCCTTAGGGCAATTGCAGCCGCGGCCCTTTTGGTAAAAGATGCTGACAAGATCTCCCTTGGGCAAAAGCTAACTATAGTAGCCCCACATGCACTGGAAAGCATCATCCGCCAGCCTCCGGACCGGTGGCTCTCAAACGCAAGAATTACACACTATCAAAGTATTCTGCTAGACAAAGACAGAATTCATATCGGAGTACCCGCCACCTTAAACCCGGCCACTCTGCTGCCTGAAGAAGAAGCAGAGCCGGTACTGCACAAATGCCAAGACATACTGGCTGAGGAAAGCAGTACCAGAAAAGATCTCCAGGACCAGCCGTTAAAGCAGTCAGATGTGATATGGTTTACAGACGGGAGCAGTTTTGTAAAAGGAGGAGAAAGAAGAGCCGGAGCAGCAGTAGTAAGCAATCATAAAGTGGTTTGGGCCCAACGGCTGCCAGATGGAACTTCTGCTCAGCGGGCAGAACTAATTGCATTAACAAAAGCTTTAAAATTAGCAAAGGGGAAGAAAGCCACCATCTACACAGATAGTCGGTATGCTTTTGGAACCGCCCACGTCCATGGCATAATTTATCAAAGACGAGGGCTGCTGACTTCAGCGGGAAAGGACATTAAAAATAAAAAGGAAATACTGGAATTATTATCTGCCCTTCAACTCCCCAAAGAACTGGCCATCGTTCACTGCCCCGGACATCAAAAAGGAAATGGAGCAGTAGCAGCAGGGAACCGAAAAGCAGATGCAGAGGCAAAGGCTGCAGCTGAGGGACTACTGCCCTGCCCCGTCGCAGGACCAAGGCCACTTCAGGAGGAGGCATTAGTATGGGTCAGAGAAGACATCCCTATACCTCCACTCAAGCCGGAGTGGAAAACTACAAAAATTGCTGAACTAGATCCGGAAGAAATAGAAGAGCCTGACCCAGAGGCAAGAAGGTTGTTGCCACTCAAGGAAGTACCTAGACAAGAGAAAACTTCAAGAATTCAAGAGTACCTAAAAACACTCCATCGCCTCACCCACCTAGGGCCCAGGAAAATGTTAGAAATTGCAAGAGACTGGCTGGGGGACACGCGCCCCGAGGAAATAAAAAGACTTGCAGAACAAGTTGTTAAGTTGTGCCAGCCATGTCAGCTGGTAAATGCCTACCCTGGAAGAATCCAAATGGGAAAACAATTAAGAGGAACACGACCTGGACAGCACTGGGAGATTGACTTCACCGAGATCAAGCCCACCAAATATGGACTGAAATACCTATTAGTTTTTGTGGACACTTTTTCCGGCTGGGTAGAAGCCTACCCCTGTAAAAATGAAACTGCGCAAATGGTATCTAAGAAAATTCTAGATGATATTTTCCCCAGGTTCGGACTTCCCCAGGTAATCGGGTCCGATAACGGACCTGCTTTCGTGGCCCAGGTAAGTCAGGGATTGGCCAGGGCTCTGGGAATCAATTGGAAGCTACATTGTGCCTATCATCCCCACAGCTCAGGACAGGTAGAGCGTATGAATAGAACTATTAAGGAGACTTTAACTAAATTATCTCTAGAGACTGGCGTAAGTGACTGGATTTCCCTCCTCCCTTCAGCCCTTTTCCGGGCTCGAAACACCCCTCTCCCCTCCCAGTGTAGTTTAACCCCTTTTGAAATCCTATATGGGGCTCCTCCCCCAGTAAAAGTTATAACTGATACTTATGAACCTTCTCTTGCTTCCTCTTCCCCCTTGGCTGCCCGACTGGCTGCTGTCACCACGCTGCAAAAGTGCATCTGGAAAAATCTTCAGCAGGCATACGAGCCCGGGGACCTGACAGTACCACACAACTACAAGCCAGGAGACTCAGTCCTCGTGCGGCGACATCGTGCTCTAACACTAGAACCCAGGTGGAAGGGACCGTATGTTGTCCTCCTCACGACCCCTACTGCAGTTAAGGTAGACGGTATTGCGGCGTGGATACACGCCTCACATTTAAAGCCAGCACCAATAGAATTTAATCAGAATGAGTGGGCAGTGGAGCGAGCAGAAAACCCGCTCAAAATCCGGCTTAAACGCCAGCAAACTGCTCCTCCTGCCTCAACTCCTGTGGTTACTTCTAATGCCCCCAGTCTTAGGGGGGTTTGATCGGCCAGTGGAACACCAAAAGCTGCTAAGGACTCTCTACGGTAACCCCTGTGACTGCCCCGGAGGTCATCAGTTCAAACCTGAGTACCGAGCTACACAGGCAGTCGACTGTGGCACTAAAACGGCCTATCTCCAGCTCAAGCCAACAGCTTCCACAGGTGAAATCAAGGCTCAGTGGGTATGTAAGCAAAAACCCCAACCCCTTCCCCCGGACACGAAAGGAACCTGCCCCCCAGGATGTGTAGAGCTAACTCAGGTACACTCACGGTGCTATAAAACCTATCAGCAGTGCGTTAAAAATGGCCAACTCTACCTGGTGGCGAAACTAACTGATACCTACAAGGGGAGCACTGGAGGTGAATGGGGTCCTGAAACTTTTAAAACTCCATACGGGGCAGCACATTGTCTAGCAAATATTGGAGATGTGGTCTGCTGGCCTCTAAAGGCCCCTTTACATATATCAGATGGGGGAGGGCCCACAGATCAAGAAAAAGAAAAGGAAGCCATAGAATGGGCCGAAAAGGAAGTTTATAACCTAATGCCAAACTGGCCCAAGCACCCCTCCCTTCAAGCTAGGGTGCTAAATGAGGATCTGGATTCAAATATACACGAGATTCTAAAGTACACTCACAAGCTCTTAAATCAAACCAACCCAAGCTTAGCGGCTGACTGCTGGCTATGCATGAAAATGAGTAACGATTGGCCATTAGCAATACCTGTGCCTAAACCAAATATAAGTAGCTTTTCAAACTGCACCTATACCAAGCCCTTTAAGGTAATCCCTCAGGAATTTGACTCCTCCACTTGCTATGTTAGAAATTACTCACTAACCATAGATTTAGGGCAAGTACCAACAACAAGGTGCTCTAACATCTCCGAAGTCTCGTTGGACTTGGGATGCCTCCCCCCAGGACAGGTCTGGGTCTGTGGAGGAAATTTGGCTTATCCAGTGTTACCCAGAAATAGCACAGGCATTTGTGCACCTGCCTTCCTGCTACCCAACATTGATGTTCTCCCAGGAACTGAACCAGTCCCTCTTCCCAGCATAGACCTCCTGGGAGGACACCGAACTCGAACTCGTAGGGCTGTAGTATTACTACCCCTGCTGGCTGCGTTAGGTGTGGTCGGAGGATTAGGAATGGGAGCTGCAGGGTTAGGAGTTTCATTGGACCGGTATAATAAGTTATCTGATCGACTGGCCTCAGACATCCGGCAGGTTTACAAGTCTATCCAGGACCTACAAGACCAGCATGACTCACTCGCCCGGGTGGTCCTGCAAAATCGGAGGGGACTAGACTTAATCCTAGCCGAGAAAGGAGGATTGTGTGTAGCTTTACAAGAAGAATGTTGCTTTTATGTTAATAAATCCGGAATAGTACGAGACAGAATAAAGAAACACCAGGAAGAATTAGCAAAGCGAAGGGAGGAACTCTATGATCAACCGTTATGGTCTCTATGGGGAGGAATCCTCCCCTACCTCCTGCCTCTACTTGGTCCACTGCTAAGTGTACTCTTAATAGTTGCAGTAGGACCCTGTATCTTAAACAGAGTTGTAACTTTTATCCGCACTCAAGTGGGGGAAGTTAAGCTAATGGTGCTAAGACAGCAATATCAGGAAGTACCCACAAAACTCTGAGTAACCACTTGCTGCACCTTGAACTTAACCCCTGAAACCAACTCCGCCCCACCTCAGCAGGAAGTAGTTACAGAAGAGACGTCTGCCCAAAATCCCTTCAATGTTCTTGGCTAGCAGTGGTTACTTCGGTTACTTCTGTGTTAATTCTAAGAATAGAATTATTAACAAGAAGGAGTGGGAAATGAAAGAAGTGAAAAACATATTTTCCCCTACACATTCCTGATGGGAGTTGTCTGTCTCTTTCTCATGCAATGCAATGTTCCCCCCTCAACCTCCCCTCTGTGTTAACTACCTGCTTGTCTTTTATCTACTGAGTTACAGGTGCTGATCCATTTGCTGGCTCCCCATGGTTTTACAGACCCTGCATTAATTGTGCTGAAGACATCTTGGAGACTTAATGTCTGGATCCCGCTCACTTGGAGACTTGAAGTCTGGACCCTACTCACACCTACCCCCAAAACCTCCGGATTCCCCCATATCAAAGCCCATTCCTGTTTCCTCTGTAAAAATAACACAGCCCACCTGAAAACTGTATAAAAACCCCTTGATTTCAGACTTTGGGGTTCGCAACCTCTGCTCTGCTCTGAGCACGTTTCGAACCTCTGATCGATCAGATTAAACTTGGAACTTGCCTGCAATTTGCTGAGCACGTGCCTTTTTCACTATTCTGTGCTGGGCAACTGGGGGGTCGGGTCGTCCGGATTTTTCAGTATGACAAAAAAGCAAAGCAAAGACTAGTTTAGTTGAGAGATTTCACTCCTGCAGACACAATCCAGTAGATCCCTATATTCACAGAACACAGGAGTTATTTACAAGTAAAATGTTTGCTTCTAGGAAGAGGAAAATAACCTGACTGGAGTGAGAATTCAATTTCTTATTGGTCTTTGAATGTTTAGCTTTGTACACTCTCTCTCTCTGGATAAGTGCAGAGCAATGGATCCAGTCTTGCAGACTAGGAGCCAAGGTTTCGTGAAGATCCAGTCTTGCAGACTAGGAGCCAAGGTTTCGTGAAGCACAAGATCAGGGACTCATCAGATTCCAAGTTCAGAGAAGGTGAATAAATGGGAAAAATGAAAGTGTAGAAAAAGAGGAGGGGACCTGTAGGGTTAAAGAGCAAAAGGAGGGACTAGAGAGTGAATACAATGGGTAGGGTGCTTGCCTTGCACACAGTCAGCTAAGGTTCAACACCCATTACCCCATATGTTCCCCCAGCCCTGCCAGGAGTGATCTGAGTGTAGAACCAAGAGTAACTCCTGAGCATTGCCAAGTGTGGCCAAGAACAAACCAAAAAAGCAAAAAGATGTTGCATATCTCATCTGCCTCAAAACACATAAGCAAAACAACACAAATTTCCTCATCCATCCTTTATAAAGTAAGAAGAAATACAAAAATTATTTAAGAGGAGAGGAGAGAAAAAGTCAGAATTCTCCCCTAAGCCATATCAAGATATGACAAAAAATGCAGAGTGAGCACTAAGAGCTAGGCAGATTCCATTTTCCTTCTCAATGTGCAAAGAATTTACATTTAAAACGAACATGTCAATAGACCTTTCAAGAATGCTTGATATTTAGCAGCTAAGAGTCAACCTAATAAAAGTGATCTTCTAAGATACCTGATTGCTAATGATTTCATTGCCAGAGTACCTGCATAGAAATCATCTGAAGAATACTTGTAGCTAATTACACCTTACAAATCAGGTGGGACTTAAGGTCAAATCCAGTCAGCTCTAAAAGTTTGCATGATTCCAAACTCAAGGAGAGACGGGGAGAGTTTGCAGCCTCAAGGACAGGATGTAGCCAACAGCAGACAAATACTGGAGAGCTGCAGGAGGCAATCAACCTGAAAAGTGAATGCATCACCTTCAGGATGTAAAATCTTAAGCTAGTCCACATCTCAGCAAATGAATCTTTGGCCAACACTGCAAAGCCTTACCTCCATGCTATCTCTCCAACCGGATTTTTTTTAATGTCTTTGGGTCACATATATTAATGCTCAGGGACTACCACCAGCTTTGGTCTTGGGGCCACTTCCAGTTGTGCTCAGAAAACCAAGTGGTTCCAGGGACAGAATCCAGGGTCCCCACATGCAGAGCTGGAGCATTGCCTCAGCATCATCCCAGCTCTGCCATTTGACTTGTTTTTGTCCTTGCCTGGGGAACTACACCCAGAAGGGGAGGCTCAGGGAATCATATGGGTTTGGAAGTGGGTTGACCACCTACAAACAGTGCATCCCTGCCTTGTCATTTGAGTTTTTAAGGTAGGGATGGAAAGACACAGAGGTCACCTCATACTGTAGCCACTAATGCTGAGGTCAGCAAGAGGGAAATTGGTGAGTGGATCTTAAAGAGATTTGTTAGTTGTTTACAAAACATGAGTCTTCTGCCCCTTTTCCTCAGTACTACAGGTATGAAGACCTATTCAGAAAACATCCATGGAAAACATCCTCAAGCAGGGGAAAAACCAGAGGAGTCTGTGTGCATGCGCGCACGCGCGCGCGCGCGCGTGTGTGTGTGTGTGTGTAGGGGTGGGGGAGATGCTCAGACACTGAGCTCTGGTGGCCACAGAGGATTCATTGCCAAGTCTGGGGCTTTCTTGGCAGCTCTGTCCATATCTTCCTCTCTCTGGGGGTGGATCCTGTGGTAAGGGGTGCTTCACACCAGCTCTAGACTTCCTAACAAGGGCATTTTAATCAATGATACAGAGACACTGTGGGAGCTCATCCTCCACAAAAGACTCCAGAGTGTAGCTTCCTGGCACTGCATCCCCACATGGGGCCTCCTGCTTTGGCCCTGACAGACAGAAGGGAGTCTAAGAAGGAAGTAGAAAGACTGGAACAGCACCCCAGAGCACCTCTTTCTAGACACCAAGTGCCCTCAACCCACTGTGCTCCTCAGAGCCCTGGAACACAACTGTGTCCTCTTCACCCATAGATTCTCAGGGTGGGAATTCCAATGTCAAGGGTCCAGGAAGCCAAATCATAGGCTAAGAGCCTGGAACCTCAAAGTAGACATGGTCCTAATGATGCAGGCCCCAGAAGTGCCCCTCGGGGAGCCAGCCACAAAGAAAAGTAAGGAAAGGGAAATGAAAACATTATGCCAGCACATGCAGTTCTCTCCAGGTGGTTTTGTGAATCAGCCTCCTTCTAGGCTTCCCCATACTGAACTTCTGGAGTTAAGAGCATGGTTATGACTTAAATCCTGCACAGGAAGTGCCAAACAGGCCCCAAAATAGGTCTGCACTTTTCCACACTGCCCAGGCCACTCTGGGGCTCACAGCATCTCCATTGGCAATTCTGTTCATTCTGTGCTGGCAGCTCACTCTGCTTCCCTATCTTCAGTTCTCTGCCACCAGCCTCACATCTTCAAAAACCCACCCAAGAAGCTGTCCCCTAAACTGAGTTCACTCATTTTTAGGCACCTGTTGGCAGCAGCCCAGGCTGGGACAGATCTGGGCCCACTATGGGCCCTCAGAAACTCTTCCCTAAAAATTTTGGAGAAGTCTTATGAGTGCAAACAATTTCTAATGTAATAGAGATAGGAACACACACATTTTATATTGCAGTGGGACCTTACACTCTGAACACTTGTCAGATAGTGACTTGGTTTAAGCTTCAGAAGATCAGACATTGGCCATTCACCCCTGAACCTTGGATGCCATCTATGGATCCAGCACAAATTTCTACACCAGCATCAGGAATCAGACTTTTACCAGGGAAGGCCCTAATGCTGCCCTGGTATCAACTTGCTCCAGAATGGATTCATATGACACCCTGACCACTTGGTAACAGCAACAACCTGCTTTCGGGCAGGGTTCTCTGCATTGCCACCTAATGGTGAGATGAAACCAAAAGATGCTCCATGCCCCGCTGACTTCAACATAGGATCTGTACAAAAACCAGGATCTCTAACTACAGAAACCTGATCGCAACAACCATAATTATGAAGAACTTTTACTGGGACCACAGAGAAAGACTTTAGTGTGCCCAGACCCTGTAGTTGGTCTTATGGCAGGATGCTTCATGGGTAAGGTCTTCCTGTTTTAAGGCCAAGAGTTTTTCCTTTCTATTTTCCCTATATTTCACTGTGCCTATGCAAAAACAAAACAAAACAAAACAACAACAACAACAAAAACCCTGCCACACACACCTTGTTTTTTAATTTTATCTCTTATCTTTTAAATTGGGGCTCCTGCCTTTTTCAAAAGAACCTTGGGCTACAGATTCTTTATTTTACCACATATTCCTGAATTTTCTATAAAAGAAAGGTTGGGAGCCAGAGGCCAAGTGGTTTCAGATGCACTGGTGGGAAAATAAATAAGGACAGAACTAAATATCCAAGCCAAAGTCAACAATAATAGAATCAAGGGACCTGTACTTTAACCATATAAACTCAAAGGGGCCTGTTATACTGGCAGGCCAGGAGGCAAAGGGTGGTGGTATAGGATGCATCCTGGGTCCATTGATGGAGAGAGGTTGATACGGTGGTGAGGACAGTGACTCACTGAATATCTGAAATACAACTATGAAGGACTTTGTATCACAACTGTTTCAATAAAATAAAGTTAAAAAAAAAACTGTCCCCTGAGAACACACCATGTGCTTGGCAGAACAACCCACACATGCTTAGAACAGCACCCCCACTCAGCAGCCCACCTAGGTCAGAAGATTATACACAAGAACCATCACATCTGCCTTTTTATTTATAAGAAAGTCCAGGCAAGAAGATATAGCTCAGTGGTAGAACTCTAACTGTCAATGTGTGAGGAAGCCCCATGTTTGATCACCGACACTAGAAAATACAAAATGTAGACACTTTCCAAATGATGTGGACAGGGTGCTGTGTGCAATTAGTGACTAACAATTATAACAATACTGACCAGTACCACTGACACCTCAGTTTCATGCACCATGAAAATAACGGCCCTATGCCTCCCATGGCACTGCAGATAGGTCTCATACACTGGGATGGACACAGGTGCACAAGCAAAACAAGAGGTTTCTGTTTATGTGATGTGCAAATAAAACAAGACAGAGAGCTGGAGTGCTGCAATCACTGCTGAGGTCACTGTGGATTCTGGCCATGTTCTTCTTGACTCTGATTCCTGGGTGTCCTCAGTTTTTGCAAATGTATCCAGTCATGCATTTATGGCACACTCTCTTCTCAATGTTCTATTCCAACAAGTCTTCATAAAGAAAAAGGCTGAAACAAAGTATGACTCTTTGAACAGGGAAAGGGCATAGCGGGTAAGGCTCTTGCCAGGTATCCTCTTGACCTCACTTTGATTCCCAGTAATGCACTAAGTCCCCCAAGTGCCACGAGGTGTCAGTGCTGAGCATAGAGTAAACTTGGAATAAACCTGGAGAGCTTGGAGTAAGCCCTGTGCCCACTACCTTCAATAAAATCAAAACTAGGTATCTTTTTTTCTTAAGAGCCACTTGAAGGCTTCCTTCTGTTGTCAGGCCAGATGCTGAGAGTACAGCATCCCTTTATGGGCCGTGCATCTCTAGCCCCTCAATATAGCAGAGTATGGTCCACAGAGGAATGCCAGGTGAATATGCCTAATCTCACTGATGCTGAGATGTAACCTCTAGCCCCTTTCTTCCTCTGACCATCCCCAAGAGCAAATCTGAGGCCTTGTGAGTGTGAGGGAATGAATCAAAATACATCAAAAGGGGGCCGGAGAGATATCATGGAGGTAAGGCATTTGCCTTGCATGCAAAAGGACGGTGGTTTGAATCCCAGCATCACATATGGTCCCTGTGCCTGTCAGGAGCAAATTCTGAGCGTAGAGCCAGGAGTAACTCCTGAGCGCTGCTGGGTGTGACTCAAAAAAACAAAAACAAACAAACAAACAAAACACTTACGCTTTTTTCACAGTCATAAGACTGTGAGCACGGCCTGAATGGATCAAACTGACCCTGAAGCCTGAGGGCTCCAGTCAGTCTTTGGGATCCCCAAGATCGAGACAATCTTGACCAGAGATCTCTTGCCTCTGAACATTCTAACAATGTCCTTTTTATTAATGTTGTTTCATGAAAACTGATCAAGGGAACTATCTCCCAAGAGAAAAAGACACATCAAATAATTGAATCCCAAGAAAATGGCATCTTCGTTAGGTCTGAAACTTTGACCTGACTGTTAAAGTGCCTAAGCAGTTTAGGAACCCAGAAATACAGAAGCAGAGGAAGTGACAGAGAAGGAAAAAAGAATGATGAATAAAATGAGTCAAAGAGAGAGGGACAAACATAGAACAATCTCACTGTGGGATATAAGGAAAATAAAAGACAGTGTGGAGATGATATTCAGAAACAATAGAGATGATGATTAGGAGGTCCACAGTAGGAAGCTTGCCACAAGAGCAGAGAGTACAGTTAGAGTAGAAAAGGACCTACTATGAAAGGGACATTCAAGGGACTCCTTCATTAATGGTAGTGCAAACTACAGTGTCAAAAAGTAAAAGAGAGGGAGAGATAAAGAGAGAGTCAAGTAAATTGCCTGCCCCAGAAGAAGGCAGGGGAGGGTATGTGGGAGGGAAGAAGGCATCAGAAAGGATGGAAGGAAAACTGTTGATATAGGTGGCAGGAAATGCAAACTGGTGAAGGCTGTTATATGACTGTAACTCAATCATGACCAACTTTATCTATGATAAAAAAAAATGGGGCCAGAGAGATAGCATGGAGGTAAGGCATTTGCCTTGCATGCAGAGGGTCGGTGGTTCGAATCCCGGCATCCATATGGTCCCCTGAGCCTGCCAGGAGCGATTTCTGAGCGTAGAGCCAGGGGGAACCCCTGAGCACTGCCATGTGTGACCCAAAAACCAAAAGAGAACAAAAAAAAAAGTATTTTTGTATGAAAAACCTTATAACCATAGTGTTTAAATTTTAAAAAGTTCTAAAAATTAAAAAATAATTAATTAAATTAAAGAAAACAAAATAACTAGCTCACTCTAAAGTGCCCACTAAAACTTTTAGTGGATTCAGTGAGAAGGTCGCTTGCCCTTCACACCTGGAGATCCAAACCTCAGGCTCATTAGAGGACTGTGATCTGTCATCCTGAACAGAAACATCCCTAAGCAAAACCTTAGTGGGGTCAGAAAACCTTCACGAGAAGAAAGCAGGTACACGAGTGGACGAATATGAAATATGAAATAATTGAGACCACACAAAATGCATTGTATGGGGACCCACGTCTATGAGACGAGAGACAAACTTTACTTTTTAGCTGATGATATTTTAAGCGCAACTCTGGTATGCAAGGTATTTTCAGGGAAACATAGGGCACAGGATAAAAGGAAGGCTAATTTCTTACATATCAAAGTAGTTCCTGGTCCTAGGAGTCATTACTGGTGTAAATTAAGGGATAGCAGGAAATCCTGGTTTTCTCCTGATGACAAATATCCTTTACCTGAGGGAAATAGTATTCTAGCCAGGGGCTAAGACCCACTTCCTATGATCTGGTTATAGAAAGAGATAATACTAAAGAAAGGGGTACAGAATTACACCTACCATATTTTAATGCATATAAGACAACTTTTGAAACAAAACAAAGTCAACCGAAAATCGGGGGTTGTCTTATACACCAAGTATATCCTGAAAAATGTTTCAATATGCCGCTAAACGAAACAAAAAAAAAAATCAGGCCGCAGAGTTTCCAAATCTCTTTCTTGGGGGTTCCCAAACAGTACTCAGGAGATCTGGCAAAACCCAGCTAACCGTGTTGGTGGTTCAGTGGTAGGGTCCGAGGATGGGGTGTTGTTTGGTTCATGTAGTGGGGGAGATTAACTGACGCCACCTGGGAATTGCCAGAAAAGGTGCCTATGATAAGGGACCAATCACTGTAAGGCTGCTCGGACCGCCTCTCTAACTCAGCCAATCCAAGCAGGCTTTTTATGTATGCAAATTAGACAATGGACCCGAATCTACACTGTAAAAAGCCTGCTCAGACCGGCCAGAGTCAGAGAGAAGTTTATTACAGTATAACCTTTGAACCTTTGCTTGTTGTGATTGGCTCACTGTGGTACATACAGTTGCAGCACAGGAACGTTCTGTCTGATACAGTGAATATAGGCCTAAACCTATGTTTTAGCTGCAAAATTAGGGGGCCGTAGTATACGCCGGAAAATACAGTAGTAAAATAGCCTAATTCTACACTGGCCAAACCTGTTTGTAAGCAGGTATTCAAAGTGACAGGGAAAGTCCCTGAGGCAAAATCATTCTGCTGTGGTGCTCAAAGGCAAGGAGAGAAGACCATTGTCTTGAAGATGCTATGATTTGACTTGGCTTTAGGAAGCAAATAGGCTAACAGAAAGAGAGGTATCTGGCTTGGCTTTGAGATGCAGATATACTTAGCCAGCAGAGAACTTCTAGCAGTTTTCTTTGGTACTAGAATTTCTTTATGACTGCAGGATAACTAAGGCAGAATTTCTGTAGTTAGCAAAGGAGACAAAATCAAATAAAAGGAAAAGAGAAATATAATGTCACAGCCATGTCAGAAATATAGCCAGTAATCCACACAGGGGTTATGACTGACTTCTCCAACGGGCCTTCTGGCTGAAATATTTCTTGGGAGGAAAATTAGGCACTGCACCAGGAAAGCCAAAAGACACATCTGGAGTGTGCCTCCCTTGATAATGGAGACATGCATGCTGCATGCCTCAACACTGAATGACAGAATTTAAACATAATGGTGCATTTTCATTCACATGTGTAACAAGTGTGCACCTTCAATCTGGACCACACCACACCCCAACACAAATCCACTTCCCTCTCCTGAAATTGATATACTCAGATAGCCAGAGTACCACAGAGCCTACAGTCACCATCTTTTGGAATAAAGACACTTGTTCTTCATTAAACAATATTTATTTCAAGGAGATAAGATAACCCCATATTACCACTTTATGTTGTTGTTGCTTTTGGAATCCTCCTTTTGGGCAGTGCTCAGGGCTATACCCTGACTTTGTGCTCAAGAATCTCTCCTAGTAGGGATCAGGGGATTATCTCGGATGTCAGGGATTGAACTAGGTCAATGTTCCTTCGCTAAACCATTTATTTCCAGATGTAGCATGGGCCATGAGGATGAGCAGACCCCTATTCTGTGGCTTTGTACCTTATATCCCTTGTATTCATGAGACTTCAGGGAGAAGAAAAGGATAAATGGCATAAAAGGACCCCCCCCCCAATCCTGCACAGCCCACAGTGCTCCATCACCTCAGACTTTTCATGTGCTTCTGGCAGTCTGGGAAAAGCCCAGGATGGGCACAGAAAACCTAGGTCTCCTCCTGAAAAGTCAGTGCATGTATTGCCATCTCAGATCTAGTTAAAAAGAGCTAGGAGCTCCTGCCCATCACTAAAGATCCCCAGGGGCAGGCGGGGAACTAGCATACCCTCTCAATGGGAAAGGAAACTGGACAAAGGCCTGCATAGACAAGAACATTGCCCAAGTTCACCTCCCTCTACAAGTCTTCACTCCCACAGCCAAGCCTGGGGCATGCAGAACCCCTTTGGGTGCTCCTGGCCAACAAAGGTTGCATTGTTACCATTTTCAAATCCCAAAAGAACAAGGTCAAAGCCCCACAATTTTGGGGGTGGGATGAGCAGTGACTCTGGTGCTCAAAACTCCATTACAGAGAAAAATGTTTCCCAGTTTCTGGTCAACCAGCTTCCAAACTGGCTGTACATGTCAGGACCCATCATACACAGGCCAGGAACAGTCACTGATTTCTAGCATAGGGAGAAAACAAAAGATGCCAATGCTCAGCAGTGAAGGGGCCAATGGGTAGCTCTGCCACAGGCCACAGGCCCACGCCTGAGCCTCCCACTCCCATGCCTTGGTCAAGTGCCTCCCCTCCCCCTCTTGGCCATCAGGGTCAATATATAAACACCCACACACAGAGTCCCTGCACCCTGGCCCATAGCCGTGTTCCTTGCCAAGAGCTGCTCTCCTCCTGAAAGTACCACCCTATCAAAAAACAGTGGAGTCATCAAAGCTGTGAGACAGCACTAAAGTTACCCAAGCTCATGCCGGGTTCCTGCCATCCCCGTACACAACCCTCAGTTTGGCCACGATGCTAGCATAGAGGGCCCTGAATCTACTTTCTTGCCAGGGATCAGCTGCAGGGAACAGAGCTGAGAGAACATGGATAGTGAGAAGCCTATCAGAACTCAAGGCCCCGTGCCACTGTCACCAGGCAGAGTCGAGCCTCTGTGTGTATCCCAGTGTGACCAGCTGCCTCCCATGTACAACCTCCAGCATCTAAATTTAGGCTCCAAAACTGGGGACTGTGCCCTCATCCTCTGTCCGCACCTGACTAGGGTCACGGCCTCCTTTGGCCACACTTGTCTGGGGCAGCTATTAATATCCCCGGCCTGTTCAGCCACAGAGCAAATACCAGGGCCCGGTTTCCAGCACTGTCTACGTGACAGAGGCATCCAGTTGCAGATGCAGGGGATATCACATCCCTCCACCCCTTAGCACACATCAAGATCTAGGGGAGTAAAGTCCTCAATGGAATGTTTGCCACTGAAGCAACCTGCGTGCACACATTAGATAAAGCCCAAGGCTGAGTGATACTGGAAAGGAATGACAGGGAACTACAGAGCATGAGCCCTCTTCAGAGAGCTATAAGCAAAGGCTAGAGAAGGTGGCAGTGACCTAGGTCCCAGGCAAATGTCTATGTCCCCTGCACAGTTGCCTGATTGGGATTTGGTGCCACCATCTTCGGTTCTCAGAACTCTAGGATTCTGGGCTTGGGAACACAAAGCCAGAAAGGGAGATATAGGAGAAGGTAGCAGGAATGGTGGCCCTGGGGGTGCCAGGGCTCCCAGAGGTGAGAAGGCAAGGGATACAGAGTCAAGGATAGAGAGGAAGGGCTACTCAGGGAACATAGAGATGGGTGGGGATGTGACAAGCTGGTGGCAGGTACCTTCCCTAGTGACTCCTGCAGAAAAGAATCAAGAAGAGCTAGAGAGCATGGACAGGAAATGATGGTTCCTATTCTTAACAGCCAGAACAAGACTCGGAATAACATCCGATGGCAGGTGCAGTATTTCAGCGGCCCTAAGACCCCTCCCTGCTCACAGTGCCCTGTCCAGCATGGGCTCAAGTTGATTTCCAAAGCCTATATATCTCTCTAGCCACAGCCTTATCCAGCCTCCCAGCCACAAATGCTTGCTTCAACAATCTCTCTCTTGACTTGCAAGCTGTAGAGAACTGTGTCCATCCTTATCATACAACAAAGTTCACAGTGTCTCTGTGTTCCCCTTAGAAGGAGCCACAACCTTTGCTCCCTGCCTGCAAAAAGAGCAGGGCTGAGACTGTTTCCGTTAGCTGGGATATGCCTCAGCCCCGAGGTCCAGCTCAAACCCTACCACCCTGTCACCCCTGACAATACAATACACTTTTTCTTTGGACAGGGCTTCATGTCTGGCAGGCATGAGCCCCCCAGTCTGATCCCAAGCACTGCTGGGTGTTACTCTGGTGGTCCTCAGCTCCCAGGGCTTGAGCAGCCTCACTTCAAAGGACAGAGCACTGAACCATGCAGTCCAGTGGCTGAGTAGCTCCTGAACTCCCCTAAGCAATGTTAAGGAGATCCCAAAGTAGAATATTTTTTAAAAAGTTGGGGCCAGAGAGATAGCGTGGAGGTAGCATGTTTGCCTTGCATGCAGAAGGACAGTGGTTTGAATCCTGGCATCATATATGGTCCTCCGAGCCTGCCAGGGGTAATTTCTGAGCATAGAGCCAGGAGTAACCCCTGAGCACTGCTGAATGTGACCCCCCCAAAAAAAAAAAACAAAAAAAAAATCTTTTAAAAAGTCAACCAATAAGGCCAGAGAGATAGCACAACAGTAGGGCGTTTGCCTTGCAAGCAGCCAATGCAGGATAAATGGTGGTTCAAATCCCGGCATCCCATATGGTCCCCTGTGCCTGCCTTTCTGAACATAGTCAGAGGCAGGAGTAAACCATGAGCATGGCTGGGTGTGACCCAAAAAGTCAAAAAAAAAAAAAAGTCAACCAATAAATTGATTTTCTCCTTCCTTTGCACAAGTATCTAATGAATCAGGTACAGCTGTATACACCAGCCATGTCCATCCTTGCCCTGCAATCTCCTTCTCTCAGTCCCTCCAAAGGGCTTCTTCTGAAGCAACAGGTGGGCCTAGATATGGTCGGAGAGAAATGGAGATCCCACTGTCCATACCCATCACCAAATAATCAGGGGAGAGCAGAAGCTGCTCATAGTGTTCTGGAAGTGGCTCCACACACTCTACAAGGACTTCAGTCTGGCATTCCAGGGTCCAGGCCCAGCAGACCACCAGACACTGGAGCTAAAGCTCATAAGTAGACCTTGCTTACCCAAATCATCCCGGGCCAATGCAGAATCCCTGAAACTGGGATTCTGGGGAAATGGGGACCACAGAAGAGCAGGCAGGCATGCTCCCACTTACTAGTAGATTTACTCTTCATCTCTACTTAGATATCCCAGCCTAGCAGCAAGACCAAGATGTTCTACAGCCTGTGACCCACCTGGGGTCCCCATGTTCTCACTGAGGACCATTATTTCTGGATAGGCTGACCAGCCCCATGTCAGTCATGACAGCAGACTTGCAGGACAAGAGAGCTCGCAGTCCTGCTTGGTGAGTCAGGCCTGACCTACATGTATGGGGTATAGAACAAGGCCCACCTAGGGTCCCCCTCCTGCCTGCCTGAGCCTCTCACCAATCCCTGACTTAAGAACAGTCCACATTGGTATCATGGAGAGGAAACACCAGCAGGTGACTGGAGCTGAGTTGTCCAATACCACACAGCCCTACAGGGGAGAAACAAGTGAGAATGAGGCCACTGACTGCTTCAGCACCAAAATCTCAAACCGATGTAGAAGCCTTTGCTATGACAGGGTATGGTGGACACTCCAGTATCCGGAGGCCCCTGAACAGCAGCTTCCATCACCAGAGTGCCCACAGGCTGAGGGTCAGCAAACACTAATAAGGGAGTCCAGTGAGTGCTGGGTGACCTCAGTTTTTGGCTGTTGCCACTTTGCAGAGGGCTCACAGCTTGTATCAACCATGAAAAGCAATCATGTTCTGTTCTCTTCTATATAGGAAAGAGCCTGTCATGCTCAGGAGCTTTATTATGCAGAGGAAGGGATAAGTGCAAGTCCAGAGAAAGGGGGTATGTGGCTGTTCCTCTGCGACACATGGGTGGGAGGGCAGAGGCAGCTGCATATGCACCAACTTCATGGGCAAGGCTAGCTCCAAGCACCAAAAAGAAAATCCTTGACAGTTGTCTCTCAGCAGACAGAGGAACAAGGAAAATAGGAATCAAGTTTCCACTCCTCACACCACAAAAACCAGCACTCAGCAGTTGGCACCTCCCATCAACTGCAGGAGCTATGGTGGGCAGGAAACAGCTGCTGGGTCAGTCTCCCAGCAAAGTCCTCCTTAGGCCTGCTGGCAGAGAAGCACCCCAGATCTTTCCTAACATGAGTGAGGGAGCCCTGCTCCTGCACGGAAGTGAATCCATGGCTCCAAAAGGCTCCTACTCCTGGCCCTGCCCTGCTATGTGAGACACAGTTGATAGAAGTTTGCAATTACTTTTAAAAATAATTTTTAGATCCATTTTTTAGTTATTTTGTTTTAATTATTTCCCCTTCCCTTTGCTATTACTGTTACAATGATTGTGGGAAACATACTGGGTTGCAGTACCAGGGATTACAAAAGGCAATATCAGCAGGATCTAATTCAGGGATGTGGAGTGGTTCCAGGTATCAAACTCACAGACTCCTGCATGCTAGGCAGGTGCTCTTACAACGAAGCTATCCACAGACTTCAAGATCCACATTTATACTATTCAAACAAAATTATAGAGGCGATGCCAAACACGCTCCTTTCCATCAAATCCACCATCTACACAGATTTTTATGTTTAAAGATAGTCTTTTGCCCATGAGCCATTTCATTTGGATTTTCTCATAGGGCTGCCCAGATTAAACCAATAAAGATACAGGACATCAAAAATTGAATTGCAGATAAATCAGAAATTATTCCTTGGTATAAATCTGCATTGCATAATATTTAGGGCTCGTTAATACAAAAAAAAATCAGGGCTGTGTAAATGACTCAAAGGGCCAGAGCCAATGTTCTATATGCAGGAGACTCAAGCCTAGCCTGATAGTTAGCACCCTTGATCTTCCGAACACCCCCAAGAGTAAGTCCAAGTACTGCCAGGTACCTGAAGAATGAAAAGGAAGGAAAGAGGAAAGAAGGAAGGAAGGAAGGAAGGAAGGAAGGAAGGAAGGAAGGAAGGAAGGAAGGAAGGAAGGAAGGAAGGAAGGAAGGAAGGAAGGAAGGAAGGAAGGAAGGAAGGAAGGAAGGAAAGGAGGAAAGGAAGGAGGGAAGGAAAGAAGGAAGGAAGGAAGGAAGGAGAAAGAAGAAAAAGAGAGCAAGAAAGCAGAAGAGAAGAGAGAGAAGAGAAGAAGAGAAGAGAAGAGAAGAGAAGAGAAGAGAAGAGAAGAGAAGAGAAGAGAAGAGAAGAGAAGAGAAGAGAAGAGAAGAGAAGAGAAGAGAAGAGTCACCATCTGGGATTAAACCTCAACTGAGCTGCCTATATTTTATCTGGCAGCCCTAGTCTAGTATCTTTCTAGAGAAAACACTGAAGCTTGCAAACAGCTGGAGGCAAACTTTGGGAGGCCCAACTGCTGGCAGTTCATGCTGTGAGTGGGTATGGCAGAGTTTGTAAACCTGAGAATGCACAGGGCAGAAGGTGGGGAGGGCAAACATGTCAGTTCCTCCTCAAACTACTCAACATGAAACACCCAGAGGAATGAGAATACAGCAGGCACAGAGAATAGAGCTTTCTAGTTCTCCTTCCATGAGGCACAAGAACCAAGGATTCCTAAGATGGGAAGTGATCAGAGGCATCAGGGGCTGGAGTGTGAGGAGCACAAGAGCCTAAGAATGGGATGACAGCATTAGTCTGCAGACAAAGGCTGGCATGGACATATTAACACTGGCTCCAATCACCCACAGTTCTGAAGCTAGTGTTGATACTGCCTTCACCTTCTTATAGTTCTCCTGTTTTTCTCTGACTGGGTTCCTCCTTCCAAATGCCTCAGTCATCTCTTACTTCACAGAAAAAAGCAAGCTGCTCAGACTCTTGATCAGAAAGGAAATCTGGTCAAGACAGGGATGCAAAGCAGGAGCAAGGAGGAGGAAGGCCTTGCCTGAGCTCAGGTTTTCACACAAAACCTCCCATTGCCCTTAACCAACCTGCTTGCTTCTGGAACTCCCTCAACCTGATCTGTTCAGCCTGAAGCAGACCCTAGAGTACTTCCAAGAAGGAAATCAAAGCATCTATAAAGGATTGGTGCAGTCAAAGACCCAGAATTGACCACAGGTCCCTCACTTCCTGACTCACATTGTAGAGAATCTCAGCAGAAGTCAGAAAATGGTAAAAATATGCTCTATCCCATCCTTCACACAGCGTACCCCAACTCCAGGGTTCCTCAGACCAGGAGTCACATCAAGCAAACAAACTGTTGGTGTAAAGTCAAAAGTTCCAGAACTGAAGAGATAGTAGTGTGAGTAACGCATTTTACTTGCCTTGCATGTGGCTAATCTGGTTCAATCCTCAATAGCCCAAATGGCCCCATAAGCACGACCAGAAATTTTCCGAAACACAGAGTCAGGAGTAAGCCCTGGATATTGATGGGTGACCCAAAACAAAAGTAATTAAAATTAATTAGAGGAACTTGAGAAATATAGTATAGCAGGAAGAGCATTTGTCTTGCACTTGGCTGACCCAGGTTCAAACCCTGGCATCCCATTTGGTTCCATTGAGCCTGCCAGGAGTAACCCCTGAGCACTATCTGGTGTGGCCCAAAAATCATACACACACAAATTAATAATCAAATTGGAGGTTCCATGTGTTAGAGAACATCTGATAGATAGCAAACCAAGTTTGGGAACTTCAGATATGACTCAAACGTGAACAGTCAAGAACCAGGAAGGATCTACACACCTCCTAATTTCACTCACTCTCACCCCAGTCCACCCCTACCATCACCCCCCACCATACATACACACACACAAACACACACTGGCCAGTCTCTGAATAGAGAATCAAGCTGTGGAGACATGCCCTTGGAGATCCCAATGTCTCACTTGCTGATAACACTCCTGACCTGCCAGATGCCCAGCAGTCACCCACATTCCCCTAGCACACATGGGGGGTGGGAAATGGGGATGTTCTGAGCTCACAAGTATCAAAAGCCTGGGTTCCCAGGATTTGCTCCAGAATCTGCAGTTTGGCAAGAACTTGAGGCAGCTCTAAAGAGATGGAGGGATGAGTGTGCCACACAGAAAATGCTGTGTGGAAGGAAGATCTGAGTTTGGGAACAAAATCAGGATTAGCGACAAAGGAGACACTTAGAAGGTAGAGTTAGGGATCTGATTGGAACATTCTGGGGACAGCCCACAGGACAGAGTGGGCATCATATTCAATGAAACTTGCTCCTGAAGGAATGGTAGAATCAGTCCTCTCCGGGTGTGGTGTGTAAGGCACATCATCTGCTTCTCAATGGGCCCCAGCACCTGTACTCCCATTCGGATAGAGCCCAGCTGTGTTCTTTTCCTCTGAGAGTAGACACCATAGGCTTCTGTTATTTTAGAGAACACAATGGTTGGTGGAGGAAGACAAGGCGAGGATCCTTCTAGCATAAATTGTGTTGTGGGGGAAGTGAAGATTCCAAAGATATTGTTAGTTGTCAAGGTAACTGGCTAACTCAGAGTGGAGGAGAATCTGCAAGAGCCTGTAGAAAATACTAAATATGGGTTAGGGATCACTCCTGGCAGTGCTCAGTGCTTACTCCTGACTATTCAGGGATGGAGCTCAGGGAGCACTCCTGGTGCAGTGCTGAGGATCCTAATGTGCAATGCCAGCAACTTAATCTTTGCACTATCTCTCCAGCTTCTAGAAAATACTAGAAAAGTAAGTTTGTGTCCACCTCCAAGGCCAATGGAACATTAAAGTTTTGTTACTAGCCCAAATGCTATAACAATGTGACAAAGACTTCCATCTGCAGCCTGATGTGTTCTACCACCAAGAGCAGGTAGAAATAGTCAAAAGAAACCAGAGATAGACCGGAGAGATAGCATGGAGGTAAGGCATTTGCCTTGCATGCAGAAGGATAGTGGTTCAATCCCGGCATCCCATATGGTCCCTGAGCCTGCCAGGAGCGATTTCTGAGCGTAGAGCCAGGAGTTACCTGAGTGTTGCCAGGTGTGACTCAAAAACAAAAAACAAACAAAAAAATGGGACCAGAGATAAATGATGAGCAGAAAATCATCATAGACACTAATTTTTGATGATGATTACTAATTCTAGGAAGAGAGGGACACTCCTTTAACATTCTTTTGCCTTTTTTTCTGTACCCAGCTCTGGTTCAGTGTCTGTTCTTCTAAAAAAATTTTTGGTACACTGGTATTGTACAGTCCTGATTGAGCAAGGTGCTATGGTTTCTAAATGCCCTACCTCAATCCTTTCTAGCCTGGCAAGCTTCCATTCCAGCCCAAGGCTTCTCAAAGGGGAAAGAGCAGTGAACCAGTATGTGTAGCTAACTCAAGCAATAGAACCCATGTTCAGAAGCCAAAGACCTCTGTTATGCAGCAGACTTTAAAGAATTCCCAACACCCTTTCAGGTCCCACTGAAGGAGTGCTTTATTCTGGGGCTGGAGAGATTGTATAGGGGTGAGGCTTCATCTCTGTGACTGACTCTGATTCAATCCACAGTACTATGTGATCCTACTGAGCATATCAAGATTCAGCCCTGGAGGCCCCCAATCACTTCAGGGTCCAACTACATGTTCAGACCTTTCCATTAAACCACCATCCTGGTTAATTGAGAATCCTAAAAAGAGGCTCCAGACAACCCAAGCACTGCTTGGGCGTACCCCCTTTGAACAAAAGAGATGCTTTATCTTTTTTTTTGTTTTGTTTTGTTTTTGTTTTTGGGCCACACCCGGCATTGCTCAGGGGTTACTCCTGGCTGTCTGCTCAGAAATAGCTCCTGGCAGGCATGGGGGACCATATGGGACACTGGGATTCGAACCAACCACCTTTGGTCCTAGATCACTGCTTGCAAGGCAAACATCGCTGTGCTATCTCTCCAGGCCCTGAGATGCTTTATCTTTAAAGCTTCTCCATAGACATTAAACCACCTCATTTCAAGCCTGGAAAAAGTGAACAAAATGCTGCTCCATTTCCAAACACCAAGGCACTTAATACCAGCCATAAGAAATATTATTAAAATCACTAAGGTGAGGCAAAGGAGTCACCATGTCTGCATTTGGCCAGATCCATAGACTCACTCTATTCTCAAAAAAGACATATATCAAGCTATAAAAAATCATGGGTAGAACAGTCACAAGTCACAATATCAGCCACAGATCTTGGGATTCCTGGACCACACGGATGTATATGTAGCTACACACAACTCCAAGTTTTCTTCAGTACTGTCATCCCAGTAGGAATGCACCAATTTAGACATCAATATGAATTCAAAGTCACCTAATGTTCAGAAAAAAAACAAGTAACAATCTATTCCCAACAAATTTAGCCAACCTTTTGACAGTGACTTGATGGCCTCAATGAAAGATACATTAATTCTCACAAATTTTCTTATTACTGTACTTTTAAAAATTATTTTATTTCCACTTACCTATAAATAAGAAATATAGGGGCTGGAGAGATAGCATGGAGGTAAGGCATTTGCCTTTCATGCAGAAGGTCATCGGTTCAAATCCAGGCATCCCATATGGTCCCCCGTGCCTGCCAGGAGCAATTTCTGAGCTGGAGCTAGGAGTAACCCCTGAGCACTGCCGGGTGTGACCCAAAAACCACACACACACATAAAAGAAATATTATATATATTCTGTGTCTTCCAAGAGGGTAGGGTTGGGAATGGGGGGGGGATCTGGGGATAATGGTGGAGGAAACTTTACACTGATCTTGGGATGGGTCTTAGAACATATGTATTATGAGCAACTGTGTAATATATGGACTTTAAAGAAAGTAATTAAAAATAAAAAAAAATCAGCTAAGTGAATTTGGTTTTGTGGGTTTTTTTTTTTTTTTGCTACATATCAAAAGCTAATTTTCTCCCAAAAATGCAAAGCTAAGACCCCACCAAAGAAATACAAAAAGAGTTAGAGCTATTTGCCCTGCAAAATTATGCAAATAGTGTACTCAGTCCTTGAGGAGGAAAAGAAGGCCCAGTACAAACAAAGGAGAGGAAATGAGAGGAAAAAGGTCCATCTCCTTGGCTAATAGGATAAGCTGCATTTTAACATTTTAAAGTGGGTCAGCACGTGGATGCTCCAGTGGGGCTTTTGAAGTTCTATTCTTACTTTAGTGTAAACTAACAGAGAGTAGAGCCCAGGAGGGACCAGTCCCTGAATCAGGATTCCTGAAAACCAAAACTGGTTTCTACCATTTTTGCATCTCAGCTAGGTAACTGTGATGTCCTTTAAGAGAGGAGAGAGGAGAGGAGAGGAGATGAGAGAAGAGAGACAGAGAGAGAGAGAAAGAGAGAGAGAGAAGGAAGGAAGAAAAGAAAGAAAGAAAGAAAGAAAGAAAGAAAGAAAGAAAAGAGAAGAAAGAAAGAAAAGAAAGAAGAGAAAGAAAGAAAGAAAGAAAGAACGAAGAGAGAAAGAAAGAGAGAGAGGAAAGAAAGAAAGAAAGAAAGAAAGAAAGAAGGAAGGAAGGAAGGAAGGAGGAAAGGAAGGAAGGAAGGAGGAAGGAAGATAGAAAGGAAGATAGGAAGGAAGAAAGAAAAAGAGAAAGAAAAAAAAAAAGAAAAAGAGGGAAAGAAAAAAGAAAGAAAGAAGAAAGAGAAAGAAAGGAAATAAATAAGAAAGAAAGGGAAAGAAAGAAAGAAAGAAAGAAAGAAAGAAAGAAGAGAAAGAAAGTAAAAGAAAGAAAGAAAGAAAGAAAGAAAGAAAGAAAGGAAGGAAGGAAGGAAGGGAGGGAGGGAGGGAGGGAGAGAAAAGGAAGGAAGGAAGGAAGGAAGGAGGAAGGAAGGAAGAGAGAGAGAGAGAAAGAAAAGAAAGAAAGAAAGAAAGAAAGAAAGAAAGAAAGAAAGAAAGAAAGAAAGAAAGAAAGAAAGAAAGAAAGAAAGAAAGAAAGAAAGAAAGAAAGAAAGAAAGAAAGAAAATCAGTCTCTGATTAGAAATGCTCCTACAATGAAGCAGGAAACTGCCCTGGATTTCTTTTATGTCCTAGTCCTTGATCAAAGGTGGCCAACCTTTGGGGGTTTATAGAAGGATTTAGGGACACAGAGAAAGCCTGGAATAGAACATAAACATGCATCATACAGACAGTAAAGAGGGGGCTCCCAGCAGCCACTCAGGGTCAGCCTGTCTCTTTCCTCTCTGGTCACTATAATGTGATCAAGCACTTCTATAACTACATTTGCAAATGAGTGACTCAATTCAATCAGTGCTATTTAATTCTATAAAGACTCAGCATATACTTGTCTGAGGGAAACTCTGGGATTAGGACTTTAACAATAGAGAGTTGCTATTCTTCACTGCCCTAGCCCTCAAGGCTAGCAATCTACAGCATCCCCAGACCCCTTTCCCAGGCATCTCAGAACCAAAGGGTCCAAGAGGATGAATATAAGGCTAGTCCATGGAGACTCAGTGAGGCCATGGGTTGAATGGTGCTTCTCCAGAGAGTGGCCTTGGAGAGGGGCAGCCACATGTTGACTCCTTCCAAGGAGTCTAGATAAGCTGCTCAGAGCTGGTCCAATGTGGATGCAGAGCAGTATAGCAGTACATTTATTCAGACCTTAGAATTTTTTATAAGCCTCACGATGAGTACTACTTGCATTGCCAGAAGTACATTAAAAAAAAAATGTGTGGCTGGTGTGCTAGTACAGTGGTCAGGAATTTGTCTTGTACATGGTTGACCTGGGCTCAATTTCCATCAAACCATATAGTCCCCTGAGCCTGCCAGGAGTGATTCCTGAATACAAAGAAAGGCATGAGCACCACCAGCTGTGGCCCCAAAACACAAACAAACAAAAGAAAGAAAATTATGAAGCTAGAAATCAATTTATTGCAATACTGAAAATCACATTTTCTAAAAAAAAAAAAAAAAGGAGACAGAAAGACATAGAGACAGAATAAAATGTCTGCCACAGAGGCAGGCAGGGAAGAGGGCCGGGGGAGGGGAGCAGGAGGGAAACTGGGGACATTGGTGGCAGGGAAATGTGTACCGATATGACAGAAACTCAATCATAAACAACTTCATAACTGTAGGAGAAAAAAACTATGAACAACTTTGTAAACCACAGTGTCAAAGTAATTTTTTAAAATCTAAAAAAAACCCAACTTGTTGCTACTGGATACCACAGGAACAAATATAGAAAGGAACATAGTACAATAGAACTAATGAGAAGTGGGCTCCCTATATGCTACTGGGGGGGTCTCAAACCTGAGTGAGATTAACTAAGCAAAGGAGCATGTCAGAAAAGGCAAGAGCAAGCCTTGAAGACTGAAGAAGGTGTAAGTCAGGGCCATCCTACCTTTCCAATGGCTTGCCTTGATCACAATATGCAGACTGTTTCCAATCATGATCTAGTCCTCTGCAACTAACATCTGGGCATTTATGGTGCAGCCCTGAGCCAGCCTCTCCTTCAAAAGTTCCCTAGTAAGTTAGAGAGATAGTGCAAAGCGCATGTGCCCACAACGAACCGTAGCCCTGTTGTCCAAGTATCACAGTAGTGCCCTTGGGTCCCCTCAGCAGTATGCCCCCTCTCACCCCCTCCCACCCACCAGAAAAATTTTTCTTACCCTCTTAGGTCAAAGTCACCTCTCCCAACTTTAGACTCCTAACACACTTACAATTATACCAACCTCCCACATAGTGCTGTATTCATTGAGTCTGTGACCCATAACTTTATTTTTAATTAAAGCAAGATTAAGTGTGGAAGTTAGTTATACAATAGTGTATGAAAATCCAAAAAGTAAGTAAATGTGCACTCATTGTGGGGCTTATTAAAAATTCTAAGGTCTGAATAAATACACTGTTTAACTCTCAACCAACATTTTCTAAACTCAAATGATCTAGAAACTTATATGTCAACAGAATCCTCTTTTCATCTTGCAGAACTAATGATCTGACTAACTCAAAGAATCTGAAAACTCTTAATATACTCTATCCATCCTACAATTACGTCCAGTCTTCATTTTGCAATTTAACTGACTTGAATGACTATTTCTTTTCCTCTGCATGTATTTGCATATTATCTTAAGTGCAATATTTGTTTGAGCTAGAAGCATGTCTGGCATGTCTTTGAAGTTCCAGCATCACTTCTATAGCAAAGAAACTCAGAACATTCTTTAAATTGAAAATGTTATTTTTGAAGGCATAGCTATTTGTAACGTTGAGTGTATCATTTTTTGAATATATAATTGCTAAAGCCTTATAAATCATCAAGTAAGTTTCTTTTTACACACACACACACACACACACACACACACACACAATAAGTTGTTTGAAGTCAAAGTCACAAAATGTTACCAAAGCAATGACTGGAATTCAGGGCCCCTAACTTCCTAGCTTACATTCCTTCTGTAATTTAAGTAAGCCTGTTCTCCCAGGCTCCAGCTGGTTTTCCAGCTTGCAAAGGAATAGTAGGCATTAAAAATACTTTTCTTTATTTATTTTAATAAATAAATTATTTAATTGAATCACCATGAGATACACAGTTACAAAGTTGTTCATGATTGAGTTTCAGTCATACAGTGTATAACACCCAAATCCAGTGCATATTAGAAATACTTTAATGAATACTACAATCAGCATGACACAATCATACCAAAGAATTAAAACACAATAGGAGGTGCAAGAACTATAATGCTGAACAAACAAGAGTTAAAACACTTTAGGGAGTCCAGAAAAAAAGAGTTGAAGGTATGGGGCCGGAGAGATAGCACAGCAAGAGGGCATTTGCCTTGCATGCAGAAGGGTGATGGTTTGAATCCCGGCATCCCATATGGTTCCCCAGCCTGCTGGGGGTGATTTCTAAGTGTAACCCCTGAACATTGCTAGGTGTGACCCAAAAACCAATAAATAAATATTAAAAAAAAGTTGAAGGCATAAAAGCTAAGTATCAAAATATCAAGAAAAGACTAATGTCAGTTGTAAGTGTGGAAGTTAAGTGTTGAGTTAAGTTAAGAGTTGAGTGAGATGCTTGGTTGCTATCTACTAGTTATCACAATAAAGATTTTTACATATGCTTCTTGGAGAAACACACCCGATTATTTTCAAGAAAAGGCTACCTCAGGATGCAAGAGTGGGTGTACCTGTGTACATAAACACACAGGCATGAGGATTTGACACCACTCATTCTTCTTCCAGCCTGCAAATAATAAGCACTCATATGTAGCACACAGAATCGCTATGATAATAAAAGAATTAGCATAGATCTGCACTTTTCCAGAACCCACAGGCAAAATTGATCCATAGTAGGGATGAAAATTACTCCTCTGGAGACCTGGGGGTCAACATGAGTTACTGGCAGGTGTTGTGTCATGGATATTTCTATAGATACAGTTTTCCTGAAGATGAATTCTGCCTCAGGTTCCCCATGCCTAGCATTCTGTCTCTTCCCCAGTCCTTGACCTACACAGGTAACTCCTTGTTTCTGACACAAGGCAACTATGTCTGTATTAAAGCATAAATCCTGGTACATTGCTGTGGTTCACTCAGTCTCAGACAAACATAAGCCACTCCACTGCATATGAAAGCAATACTATACAACCCACATCCCTAGGCTAGGTCCCAGCCCTGATACATTCCCTGTAGTAGCTAGCTAATCCAAACTGATTAGAAGGCAAATAATTACGTTTGAAAGGGAAGCAATCACATTTGAGTAACCATCTTGCTTCTTATTTTCCAGTTGGTCAACCAAATAGAGTGTGTTAGCCAATAACAAGCAGCAAATCACTTCAATGTGCCTCAGAGTTGGTCTAGAAGCAATTGTGTGCCAGGACACCGTGGTTCAGCACCACTGATTTCCCCAGTTACTGAAAGCTTTTAGTGGTATTGGGAATGGAAAGAAAGTGCAAGGACTAGGTTAAGAAATCTGGTTCCCTAGTTTCCAAACCTCCCTGGTATGCTGCATGAATAAGTTCTCCAGCATACAGTGGTTTCTGACTTCCAGTGCCTTAGATACCAGTTAATAGTCTGCAGAGAATGGCTAAGGACCAGAGTATTGTGGGAACACACACTTTCCTTGGGCAGGGGACAGTCCTTGTTGCCTTTCACTTACCTCTTCCATCAGTCAAGAACAGTTCACAGGCCATCTGAAGACTTGACCTTCTAGAATTGTCAGTCCAGAGTTCAACCAAGGAAACAAATGGCTTCCTTTTATTAAAGAAAAGCCAATGATCTGGGAATTTATCTTGGTTTCTCAGCAGCACTTAGAATTTCCAACTTCAACCTCCTTCATTCTACTTGCCTATCTGCTTTTCTCCCTATTTCAGGATAGGCCTTTTCTAGCCTAAATAGCCTAGGTTCCCCTGGCTCTGTCACACCAGTTCACCTCAGCAGATGCTTTACTCAGAATGCATGCTGAACTCTGTTTTCTGCAATAAATGAACTGCTATAAATCAACACACACATACACACATACACACACACACAGAGCACTCTTTCAGATGATGGGAGTCCAGATCAACACACACACACACACACACACACACACACACACAGAGCGCACTCTTTCAGATGATGGGAGTCCAGAATCTCCAAGGAAATGAACGTTGGGGAAAGCAGGGAAGGAGATCATGCTCCTCCTCACCTTTTTTGTTTGGGGGTTCAAAATCCCAGTGGCATTTCACTGGGTTTCTTGAAACTGATGGGAACATAAATTGCTAGCTAAGAAAATAAATCTTCCTTTATCACTTTAATAAAGAGTCCATTCAGAGTCTAACATATTTTCCTTTTGTCCAAGTGTTAACATTTTAACAAAGGATGCAGAATGTTTTACCAAGAGAGGTCACTGTTCAACAGAAACTATAAATAATGCTAAATTGCACTTTCATATTAAGATCCGTTAAAGATGCAAGGGGGCAGGAGCCAGAGTACAGCAGGCTTGCCTTGCGCATGGCTTACCATGGTTTCATCTCTGACCATGATTTCAGCCCAGGCACCCCATCTGGGCCCCCAAGCCTGGTCTAGTAAACTCTGAGCACCACGGTGGGGGGGGAGAGGTGGGAGAGATAGAGAAGAGAGAGAGAGAGAGAGAGAGAGAGAGAGAGAGAGAGAGAGAGAGAGAGAGAGAGAGAGAGAGAGAGAGAGAGAGAGAGAACGAAAACAACTATTAACTGCAATAGGCAGAATGTCCACCTCCTAAAGACAGCCATGTTCTAATTCCCTAAACCTACAAACAGGAGCCCATTCATGGCCTAAGGGGCTCTGCAGATGTCACTAAATTAACAATCGAGATGGGCAGACTCTCCTGTGTTGCCCATTGGAAACCTGGAGTCCTTTGACAAAGAGTCAAAGGAAGCAAAGAGCAGAAGGAAGAAGTAACAACAGAGGCAGAGACTAGTTGGAGACCAAGCTGCAGCTCAGCAAGTAAGAAGAAATGCCTGAGGCCTGTAACAAGAAAGGAAAGGAGATTAAATTCTCCCCTGGGGTCTCCAAATAACAAAGTCCCTTTGACATCTTCACTTTATGTTTCTAATTTCTAGACATGTGAGATTAAAAAACAAACTGCCCACGGGGCCAGTGAGATAGTAAGACCCTTGCCTAGTACACAGCTGATGCAGGTTTGATTCAAGCATCCCATGTGGCCCCCAAGCCCCACCAGGAGTGATTCCTGAGTGCAGAATCATGAGTAACCCTTGAACATTACCGACTGTGGCCCCAAACCAAAACTAAACAAAAATAATTTGTACCAAAGTGCATTGTTAATTTGTTATCAACTTACTTCATTTTAATTTTGAAAGTTCAGTACATATCTGAAGTGTCCAAGCTAATTTTTCATAAAGCTTTTCCTCTAGAAAGCAGAAACTGTGACATCTATTTTTCAGAAGAACAGAACTATCACTGACACTTGAACAAGTCCCCCTTAAGCTTGGTCTGCACTACGAAGCCAAAACCACATCCACATCTCTTCATTCCCCCAAACCCAACTGTGAACAGCTGGCTGCAAATGCAAATGACCTCAAACAAACATAAGTATTTACTTAACAATCCTCTGAGCCTCAAGTGCTCATGAAGAGTCTGTTTGCATGCACATTCCTCACCAACTTTGTTTTTCTAGGTATATGTAACTTGATCATTACTACTATAAAGTGTAACTAATACAAAGCACTATTATCCCTATCTATTTCATACATATCTGACATTCCAAACTTTCTCAGTTTTTTTTTCATATTTCTCAACTGCTCAGTGAAGCTATAGCCTGAAATTTGCTTAAATCGTTGTAACTAGCAATTTCCTCAATATAGTTGCTGAAGAAAACTGGCATACAAGTGGGCCTGTGTTGCAGGAACCCGGAATGTTCAGGGGTCAAGTCTACTTGACTGAAGTACAACTCCTCTCAAGAGAATATGGTATAAAGGCCATTCCTGTGCTCATCGTTCATCACTTAGACTGAGTTGCAAAGGTGAAGCTTCTTCAGATAACCAGGTCCAGTCGTAGGATGAAATCAGAAGTCAGGATCTGCCTGTGGTGACCGTGTAGTTAGTGTTCTACCACGACTGCACCACACACATCTGTCTCCCCAGGCTCCCTCACAATATCACTGCCACCAAGGAAAGAAGAAAGGCTCCCAGCATACAGAACCTGATTATCAATCTGGGAGACTTATTTTGTAGGTCTCATTCACAGAGAACTTAATTGGTGCCTCACTCTGACAGTAGCAGAATGCTCTGAGATGGCTTCACCAAAGGGGATAATGAGATGATCTAGGGTGAAGAGACTGAACGCAGTTAGTTTCAGGGTCAAGGACTGAATCCAGGCTTTGCACAGATAAGGCCCTTGTTCGATCCCCGGCAACACAATGGGTGACCCCCCAAGAACTGAGCCAACACCTGAGCCAGGTATAGCCCTGGAACACTGCTCAGTCTGGCCTAAAAAGGAAAATAATAGTAAGTAGGTTTCTAACTCCAAGTATTTAAAACAATACTGTATCTGTATTGATCTCTCAAGCACATTATCGAAGACTCAAGCACTTGCTTCAGCTTCACTGTTACCCTATGATGTAACCTACACTGTAAAATCTGCCTCCAGGGATACTGTCCAGGGTACAGAGACTTCTCACATGCAGAAAACCTTGCATCCTATTCTAGCCCCAAAAGACACCACAACCCATGAACTCAGTGGAACCCTTAACTAACAAAAGAAAGTACAAGTACTGGAGCAATCATAATCAGCCGAGAGACTATGCTCATGTTCAGGATAGAGCCACACAAATTAGGAAACACCTTGCATTTCTCTCACCCTCCAAAGAGATACATTCCTATTTGGTAGGGGGCCTGGAGATACTCAAAAACACTATTCCCTAGCAGCATGTCCATATTCAGACAGTAAACTAAAAAGTATGCCATCCAAAGATTATCTCCTTCCAGATAATGAAGAATACACACACAAGACTAGGAACAGGGAGGGTGAGATAGAATCCAGAAAGAACACTGTCAGTGTTCCAGTATCCAGTAGCAGAAAGTGTCAACACTGCCCCTAGCCCCCTCTGGTCTCTGCCCCCTCTAGACAGTTACACATGTCTCATAATTACTACAGCCAGGGCAGCCACAAACCCAAGGTGTCTCTCCCAAGAAGAAGTAAGCCCAGAGGCCCAGAGGTTGGGGTATGTGTAGGCCCTGGTGAACCCCAATCCAGCTGAAATAGGGCGCTTGACCCTAATAGATGGTTTCTGACTTTATTCCAAAGCAAGTTCACTTGAATCAAGGCCAAAATCGCTTATCCCATAGGGACAGGACAATAATCCACTCTGGCTGTTCATCAAAACATCTGTCCCTTGGGAGGATAAGACACAATGTCCAGCCTGACCCATAAAATGTGGGTCATAGGTCAGACATGAGGAAAATTTTAGTGTAAGCCCAAGATGAAAAATGGGTTTTGTCACAGATCCCTTCCATCACTGGCAGCTATGACATCTCCTACAACTGGCAGCAAAATACCACAATATCTAGAAAGCAAGAGCTGTGCTGAGCACAGGACAGTGACGGCAATAAGGCTGAATCCTGGTTTCCCTCGACAGCCTCTGGGATAGTCCCCTAGGAATGCATTTTAAAGCCAGAGGAATTAAACAGGCATACAATTACCATTTACTCTGTGAAACTGAGTACCCCTGACCCCCCAAAAATCAAGCACATCACAGGCACTAGCATGAACATGCAATAAAGACAGAATTGGACTTTATTTCTCCATAGCCTGTGAAACACTTCCCAGACAGGCCGAGAGCAGCTGCTGGCCACAATCTCTAAAACAGCTGCTGTGAAACAGAATGTACTTTTGTCTTTTGAGGTAAGACTGAAAAATCCTCCTTGGTCTTTGTCATTCATTGTAACAGGGACACCAGAGTTTTCTGCTTGAATAAAACCAAATGTGTACATTTTTGACAGGTGGGAGACACCTACATGTAGCATCTCAGACACTGATAGAAAAGATCCCATCTTTCAGCCCTAACTTAGCATGCAGACTCTTAACAGGACATATGATGGTTTTCCTTCTAGTCAGCTTTTACAAGGAAAAGAGAAGATGTGCCATAAGCAACTACATTGAAATTGCACCAAACTGTTACAGTCTTCTGAATACACAAGGAAAAAAAATTGGGAGTGGGGAGCATAACTTCAATCTGATCCAACCTGAGCTCTTCCAGCACTGTGAGATCTGAGTCCCTGGCTTGACTGCCCATGGGAGAGCTTTCTCCCAAGCAGAAATCCCAGATGGAAGAAATCTGTCAGGGAGGCATTTTTCCTCAGACCCTGGAGTCACCTATATACCGTCCTACAGACTGTTTGCAGCCAGGACAGGGTGAGACCCAGCAGAGCCTACAAGTACTGCTCATGGCACAGTGAACAACATCAAGTGGCCCAGGGTCTTGTGGTCATTGCCAGGCTCCCCCTAGTCTACCATCCTTGCCCCTCCCATGGATAGAGTGGATGATGAGCCAGACTGAATAGGATAATAATAGATGCTGAGGAGCTGAAAGTCAGGAGGATCAGGAGCTCCGCAGTTTTAAAAGACTAAACACAGAGCAAAACCTTAGCACACTGAGTAAGTCCTGTCTGTGCCCAGTGGACCTGAGCCACATAGAACTGCGAAGAGCAAAGATCTTTCAGAAAGAGCTTTACTGAGCAAGTCAGTGGGGAGCAGCCCTACACCTTCACTCTGCCCAACATGAACAGCAGTCAATAGTCTGGATGCTCCCACAGGCCCCTTCTGCTCCCGTGAAATGACCGATACTGGTCTAGCTCCTGCTGTCCACTATTTCTTGAACAGCAAATGAGGGCTCCCTGCCAGGTGTCATGGAAGTCAATTTGACTTCCTGGCCATGGCTGGTTTACAATGATTCTCAAGGGCATCTCCACTCATGCTCATTTGGCAGCCCCTTCCATAGAGAGGCTGGGAAGGGGGTGGGCTGAAGATGCTCCATATTCCTCCATTCCCCCAAACCCACTCCTCCATCTGCAGTATTGCCAGCAGCGGCATCAATGATTTAAAGCCATGTCCACAACTGCATTTGCACTTATCACTATTCAATTTTAATTATTTCAAGAGGAAGATAGAGCTCAGGGTTGTAGAGGCTTCATTGGTGTGCACAATAATACATAAGTCCTGATGCTTTTTGTAAGTATATTGTTCTAGGGGCTAAAAGCTAGAGATACTACAGTGGGTCAGACAATTGTCTTTCATGTAGCTGACCCAAGTAGAACCCCCAGAGTCCCCATGTGGACCCTTAAGCATGCCAGAAGTGATTCCTGAGTGCTTCTTGAGTGCAGAATAAGGAGTAAGTCTGAGCATCATCAGATGTGGCCCAAAGGCCACCCCTGCCCCAATTAAAAAAAAAATAAAGTAAATTGTTCAGTAGGGGGAAATGGGCCTGATCTAGAGTAGAGGCAGGTATTACAACTAAAAACTCCTCTTAATGAGGAAATGATTCTCATGGTCCCAAAGCAACTATACTTTGATGTTATCAGTTTCACTGATGTCAGAGGGAAAGATCAACTTTCTTTATAATGAATATTGCAGGCCACAAAGGCAAAGAGATCACCTCCTTTATGAGGCACAGCTGTGCTGTGGCAGATATTGCCAATCCATCACCAAACTCTGCATCGCAGAAGCTGATTTCCGCTTTTGCAGATTTCCTTTACCCAGTCAGCCACCAGTGACCCATCACCAGGAGAGGTGAAATGCACATATATATGCTTAACACCCAGCACTGCTGCTATAGCTTTGCTCACCAGAAAGTATTCCTGCAACTGATAGAGACTGCACCTGTTGGAGGGTGTTTCTTGTTTGTACTTCCCCTTTTCCCTTCGCCCTGTGTTACAATGATTGAAACTCACACACTTGGTTATGGACTCATACCTAGTTGTGTTGCTCACACCCTTGATTGTGCTCACACCTTTGGTTGTGTTGCTCACACCCTTGATTATGTTGGTCACAGACTTGACTGTACTCACATCATTAGTTGTGGGCTCACACTAGGTTAGGCTTACATTCAGGTTATGCTCACACACTTGACCCTGAGTCCCTGCCTACATTCATCTATAGCATTCTTTTTAGCTACTTATACATACTTCTGGTAGGTATCAAGGATGACACTTCCTTGCAACACGTGGGTCCACAAATGATAGTGCCATAGAGATGGGGCATGTGAAATAATGCTCAGGATGAACTTTACCGGAACATCTACCAGAAAGGTGTGATTGTGGAGCTATGTAGAGGCCAGAGAGCTGTTCTTTCAAATTGTGCTTTTGGTGTTTTCCCTGAAGCACATCTGAATCACAAGACATAAAATAGAATTTACCAAATCACAAAAAGGAAACAAGATATAAATCCATACAACAACTATGTCGGGGCTTCTACTACAATGCCCAAGCATAAGGGAGAGAAGATAATCCCCAAATCTGTTCAGTTTATGACATGGGAGCCACATACACCCTTAACCCTCTCGAACCTTCTCAATGACATACTCCAGTCCCTCAGACTTGGCTAGTTTCCTCATGATTTACCCGGGTCTCTCCCAGCAAACTCTTCCAGCAAGGATCTTTCAGCAGACACCTCCACCCACTGGGAAATACAGAGAACCCCTACATAAACACTCAAGGAAGATTTCTCTGATGCCCCTGTTGGTCATTCTAGGCCAGCCCTGGGCTTCCAGTCCATCTTCTCAGTCTTCAAACCTCTTCCTAACCATGCTGAGAGTGAATTCTACTTTCTATGCCTTCAAGAAACTCTGAGAATGCATCAAAGGAACCTGCCATGGCCACCATGTGGCTCAGAACCCATCATCTGAGCAAGCACTAAGCCCATGTAAGATAAAGTGATGACCCAATACTTACAGGTCACTCACAGGAGGGACTTGAGTGTGATGTTCAGGGTGAGGGCAAGTCAGCAACAAAGGTATGTGCATCTGACATCTGAACTCAGAACCCAGAGACATGATAATGAGGCCAGCAAGACAAACAAGCTCACAGGTGGATGTGAAACCACATCACCACAACAAATTTAACCACATTAAATCACATCTGCAGCTGGGAAGAGGCTAAGACAAATCAAGTCACATGTATGCTTGCAGCACATATAACAGAAAGTCCATTTCCTTATAAAGCAATAATAGTAAATACAAAGTAAGAAGTCTCAAGGAGCTCACAGACAGGGACCATAGCAGGGAAATATAGAGGACATGCAGATGAAAGATTCTCAACTCCTAGCAATAAAAAGTGATATGAGGAATCAAAGAGAATACAAGGGTAAGGCACCTGACTTGCATATAGCTGGTTCTGGTTCCATACCCCTGCAACACCCTCCCCCGAGCATTATATAGGATCTCCTGAGCCTTGCCAGGAGTGAACCCAGAGCAGAGAGCCAAGAGTGATTCCTGAGCACCACCACATATTGTCCTTTCCCCACTTCTAAGACAAAACAAACTAACAAAAAATCCAAGTATGAGGGCCAGACCAATAGCATTTGCCTTGCACTCAGCTAACATGAGTCCTACCCGAGTTTGACTCCAGTATCCCATGTGGTCGCCTGTTGGGTTACACCTTATTTTACCCAAAAGTCCCAAGTCTGCAGGAGTGATTTCTGAATGCAGAGCCTGGAGTAACTCCTGAGAACCACTGGATATGGCCCAAAAACCAAAACCAAAAAAAAAAAAAAAAAAAAAAAGGCATGAGTATGTAAAGAGTATGTCATACCTTAGGAGATAGAGAGCAGAAACAAAGGAAAGAGAGACCCAATGTAAACATCAAGTCACATACACCAGACATGGAGAAAACACAAAATGCTGTGAACTCTAGGCAGAAATCATTTCTAGGAAATGTCCATTTCCCATTTTTTTCTATGGTTTAAAAACTGCCTTTAAAACATTAAAGCTGTATTAAACCGGGACAGGAAAATGAAGCTCAAGCACAAATGACTGAACAAGGAAGAGAGAGGGGAGTTCTGGCTCTGAAAGCTACACAGAGCAGAGTAGAAAAAAAGGGCAACAGGGAGGTGGCTGTCACCTGCATGTCCCACTGTCAGCAGGACTGAGAAAAAGGTGTCATACTTGAGATGTGCTGCAACAAGACTGAAGACAACAGGATGCCCAGAAATGGAGACCTGGTCACATGCTGCAGAACCTATTCAACCTCTGCTGCCCTGTCCAATTCCAGAAATACAGGGATCCATCCTCAAAGAGCAGAGGGTCATTGAAGACTTCGAATTCCTTAATAAAGAGAAAAAAATCAGAGGGCCCATGGGATGAAGCACCATGTGCCTGGTGGCCATACGGTTGTGAGTTTGATCCCCAGTGCTGCCCATGTACAGTAACCACATTCCTGGGGAATTCCACAACTGTGACCTTCAGAGTCAGAAATGTGTGCTCTCTGGTGCATACCAGGTGTGTGTGAATACCGTGACTAAAGATGTGTGAGTATCCCAGTTAAAGACATGAGTGCACCCAACTATGGACACATGGACTTTCCAGCTAAGCATCCCAACTCAGGACAGCTGGTCACCCCAGATAAAGTCATATGAGCTGCCCAGCTAAAGACAGGGGACACTGCTGCCAGCAGTTGACCCCTCCCCCCCAAGGGTACTAACAATTCACTGAGACAACACCGTTTATCAAAGTGAAAAAGTAAAACCTTTCCTCAACCTAAAGACAGATTTTCCTGTCTTTGTACCTCACTGAGGGCATCTCCTGAGAGCTGGCCCCCATTTCTGTACTCTTGTGTGAGGTCCCCATACCTCTCTTCACACATTTGTAAAAATGGGAAGGAGAACATGCAATGAGTTCTGCTCCAGAGCCAATGCTAAGCACATCTGAACAGGAATCCACATGCCCCCTCCCAGCTGCAGGGGAGGGGTAAGGGGATTCTGGAGTCAGCAAGTCTCACAAGTAGCACAAAATCCTTGCTGGTGACTATACCACGAAATTAGTCATGACCAAAGAACTCCTCAAAACTAGTATGAAATAGAGGCCAGAGAGATAGCATGGAAAAAAAAAACTAGTATGAAACAAAGCAAAACAATTTATCTATAACCTAGTAAAATGCTCAAAAAAAAGAACAGCTCCTGCTGTTCATTGTCCTGTGTACCTAAACATAAATGACTGTAAAAGTAACATTTTTAAAAATATGCTACCCCATCGTGGTGTTTTGTCAAGTATTCTCACACACTTTCTCACATGAATGTCTGTCCTGTGTCTGAAGCCTTGAATATGTCTAGGATGGTACAAGTGCAATGAAGAAAGTTGCTCAGAAAAAGGTGGAGGAAATGAGCATTTATCGTTGTGAAGTTTGATGGGACTGGGTAAAGATCAAAAAAGCAAACGAGTCTTACTTGTTTCCCTGCAGGGAGCAGGTCTGTCCCAACAAAATTCACTGAGACAAAATGAGCTCCACCCCAGGAGCCTGGTCTCAAATATCTATGACCTATGTCCTAGTTGAAAATGACTGTCAACCCAAGTCATTTGCTCATCAAAGGGAGAATCAACTTCCCATAATACAGAGCAAACTATTTTTCCAGATTTTTGTGAAAAAAATATTTTTAAGTCACAATTAAACACTATTTTTTTTTTTGCTTGTTTGTTTGAAGGCTACATCTAGTTGTGTTTAGGGCTTATTCTGTGCTCATGGATCACTCCAGATGAGGCTCAGGAGGGGCTTATAAAGTCCTGAAAATTGGACCCTATGACCCAACTCCTTACTGCTGGATACTCTCTCTGGTCCTTTAGAATAGTAATTTTTAATAGACTCTTTATATACAAATAACCCTGTGAGTGTAGTCACTGTGACTGTTACCTTCATATCTGTAACTAAAAGAACACTTGAGTGTACAGAATGTCCCTTCTCAAGTTGTCCCTAAGTGCCAGTCATAGCAAGGCTAGGGCCTGAGGCCAAGTCCAGGTTCTAAGACCTGGATAACTTAACATTAAGTTCAGTCAAAATGAAATCCAGAAAGCATTAACCCAGAGCCTGCAAGAGGTCAAACTGGATTAAGTTGCAGGCTTTCCATTCCTGGACATCTTCCCTTTGCTGCATCTATGCTTACTGAAAGTCAGCCCATGTCTTCTCTCCTATTCCCTCAGGACAGCTTTCTCAAGAGAGAAAAGGTAAAGAAAACAGCACAAATCCTTATTTGCTAAACTCTAAAAGATTTCTCCAGAACTTTAACCTTAATCCACCAAAACAAACCACTTGTCAATGTTTGGTTTCAAAATTCCAGGCTTTGAGCCTGCTCACTGCCCTTCTAAGCAAGAACCCCACAAAACAAATACAAACAAGCCTGTCACCTTGTGTGATCACCCTAGCCAGTTTATCTTGGGGCTATGACCCCCCTCATATTAAAGACCTGATGATGCTGTTAACCAATTTCCTGTCTAGTAATACATTATGAACAGTTTGACTTTAGGGAGTAATTTGGGCTTCATAAGATACTTAACTTCCAGGGCACAGATTCAAACCCTACTGCTCAACAGATTTTCAAAATTCCCCATTTGGGGGGGGGGGTCACACTCAGTGCCACTCAGAGGTTACTCCTGGCTCTATGCTCAGAAATCGCTCCTGGCAGGCTTTGGGGACCATATGGGATGCCAGGATTCGAACCACTGTCCTTCTGCATGCAAGGCATGCCTTGCCTCCATGCTATCTCTCCGCTCCCAAAATTCCCTTTAATATACATTCTGTGTGTCACAAAACACTATAAGGTCTGACTAGAAAATAGGGAATTAGAAAAGAAGAAGCATATGGGTATGGTTGTGCCTGCAGATCTGGGATATCACATCCTGAACACCTTGAGAGTTTCTCAGGTACATCATACATATTTATAGGCAGACAGTGGGCATGGGCACTCGGGAACAATTGGCAGTGTGTAGAAAGGGTAGAGGAAGACAGAGAGGGGAGCAGTAGGATTGAAGGCTTAAAACATCTGTTGTGTGGTCCCCACCAGCCAGCACAGTCCACTCTAGACTCTGGACTTACTCCCAGAACCATCACAAGGCTTTAAGATTTTAAGGATGTGTGTGGCTTATTCTAGACAGCGATGCCCTATCCTTCAGGTTACAAGCCACAGGACAGCCTGGCTTGGTTTTCTTAATTCCAGAGAATTCTTCAAAGTTAAGGTGAGATTTTATTTGTGGGGGGGTGAAGGGGGCTGGAGGGCATATAGTGGGGGAGACAAAAAGTTTTGGTTATTCATTTATAGTACATATAACAGCATATTTTCCTTCTCAAGGATAGAGAACTGCACACAGTTCATGTCCAGACTGCCTACATTCCAGGACTGTGCCCAGGGCTCTCTGAGACTCTCGGGAGGCTTAGTCCTCAGCAGAAACCAGAGAGCTGTCTCCCCACTGGAGGGGTCTCCCTTGCACTACTCTCTCTCTAGCTGACACTCCATTCACTCAAGATCCCTGCTTCTCAATTAGAGTCCATGTTTCCCATCTCAGCTACTCCCTGGAACTCAATGATCCATCATCATCTTGGATGAGCCAGAAAAAAGAAATTGCTTCTTCAGTTTTACAACCTTTCCATTCCAAACAGCTTTTGAAGCCTCTCAAATTGAACTGCTTGTTCCAAGGCCTAAAACTGCAGAGCATTCAGACACCATCCCGAGCAATCCTCTCTAAATCATTTACTCTTCTATTATCCTGAAGTTGTTCCCTATAACAGTCTCATTGCTTGACTGTACACAGTGAACTATGTTGAATACGTGGCTAGTGCTCCATATGAAGGTAAATACTCTGTTGGACACCAGATGATCAATAAATACCTTCAGTTGCTAAGTCTCATCTAGCAAGGATGTCTTCTCCAGCACATGTATGTACCTCTGGACAGATTATATATCTGACAAATCACTTTTCCTCCAAATTGTAGGCAAATTGTCAGAGTTAATCATTAACTAAACAAGTGCTAAGCTACCAACACAAACTGCTACCCTCAGGTAATCCATTTTCAGTGTCATTTAGAAGACAAAAGTACAGGGGAGAAAATTAACACTAACCCCCTATGATTTGGAGCTAACATTCTTTAAGCAGGGAGAACTTAAACAGAAAGTGGTGGTGGTAGAGCTGGTTTTACAGTTAACATTTTTGTGATCTAAACTGAACCATTAAAAAAAAAAAAAAGCAAACAAAACCGACACATTGGATTTCAAATTCATACAAATTTGCTTTCCAAGCAAGAACCAAAATAGTTGTTGAATTTCCCTGACAAAGGTGTGAAATTACAAAGGTAATACAATTATCTTAATTTGAAACATTAGAAGCATAAATTACTGTTTATGCTGAGAATCATTGAACCAAAGTGTTTAGAATAAATAATAGCAAAAGACCTGACATTTCCTTTAAAAAAGATAAAATAAAATTTCAGGGCCAGAGAATTAATACAATAAATGGGGTATGAGCTTTGCATGCAATGGACCAAGGTTCAAGCCTTGATATCCCATATGATTCCCTGAGCACTGCCAAAAGTGATTCCACAGTGCAAGCCAGTAGTAGCTGGCTTGAGCATAGCTGGGTGGGACCCAAAACTCTTATATAAATAAATACAATCTTTTTTTTTCCTTATAAAAGAAAACCATTATAATTTTCTCTATTATAAGAAGCTCAAAAATAACTAGAGTTAATAAGCTTTTTAGAAAATCACCAAATTGAAATCTCAGCAGAAAAAAAAAATGTAAGTTGCACACAAGCTGTGCTCTGCCCTGTAGGACTAGCCACATGAGCACTGAACTCCACTGGGATGCTATTTTTGAGTTTATATCAGGTGACTGAGTTGACCTACAGAAGATCCTAGCTAGAAGAGTGGATCAGAAATTATATCAGAAGACAAAACTCAAACCCTGTAAGATTTCCTGGACTATCAAAGGAAGATCATCACATCATTTTTGTCATCATTATGCTTTGTTGAAGTTGGAGTTTTCTGTTAAACATTGCATAAGCCAAGTTGAAGTCGCCAAGAGTTTTTTTTAGTGTGCAATGTTCTTTGGTAAAATATGTCTTAAAGTAATATATAAAAAACAGATTATAGGATACCCACGCAGCAGTAACAGCAGCTGCTGAGCTGGTCCTGGATAAGCACAAAAGAATGAACTTCAGGCCACCTACCCAGGTAGAGGTCATACCCAAGGGTGTGGCCTCCCAAGAATCAAAGCTTATAGGGACTCAAGATAAACTTACTTTCTTTCTTCTTTCTTCTTCTTCTTCTTCTTCTTCTTCTTCTTCTTCTTCTTCTTCTTCTTCTTCTTCTTCTTCTTCTTCTTCTTCTTCTTCTTCTTCTTCCTTCTTCTTCTTCTTCTTCTTCTTCTTCTTCTTCTTCTTCTTCTTCTTCTTCTTCTTCTTCTTCCTTCTTCTTCTTCTTCTTCTTCTTCTTCTTCTTCTTCTTCTTCTTCTTCTTCTTCTTCTTCTTCTTCTTCTTCTTCTTCTTTTTTTTTTGTTTGGTGTGTGGGGTGATCTCACAACTCATGGATTTTATTTTACAGTTCGCAGCACAGTCTATGTTTCAGGAACCCAGGTTCACGCCTCATCAAATCTCCAGGGGTGGAAGAAAGGGGGAGACCCTCTGGAAAGCTATGGAAGTCACAATCCTCCCTCAAGATAATCTGTCATGAAAATAAACTCCCTTGAGACCTCCCAGGCAATGGGGAAGACTGACAGTGAGTTAGGAAAGAAGCACCTTGAGGTTACAAAAGGAACCAAGGTAAAGCAGTACAAATCCTCACCATGCTTAAAGGGGTGAATATTGCAATTCTGCAGATATAATCAGTACTAATACCTATATAGCTTCTCTGAAATGGAATTCAGAATGAAAATGCTTAGGATGTTCAAGGAGCTCAAGGAAACAAAAAAAATGAACTACCAATAAAACACAGGAGATATGAAAGAATTGAGAGAAAATCAAACAGAAATGTTGGAACTAAGAAACTTGGTAAGCAAAATGAAAAATTCATGGGAAGGCATCACCAAGAGAGTAATAGTTACAGAGGGCCATATAAGTAAGTTCAAAGATGAAGTGTAGAAAATCTCCAGACAACAGAAGATGGTAAAAAAAAAACCTCAAAATAAACAAACAGAAGATGGAAAAATTCTCAAAATAAACGATCAGAGGGCAATAGAACTTGGGGATAAAGTCAACAGAGACAACATAAGAATCATTGAGGTTCCAGAGAGCTAAGGGAAAAAATCCTAGAAGAAGCAACAGTCAAAAACATCAGAGCTGAAGAATGCATTCATCCACATCCTGGATGCCCAAAGAGTACCAGCTAAAAGCGACCTAAATAAAAGAATCCCAAGGTACATTCCTAGTTACAATGATGAAAATCATAGATAGATATAAAATGCCAAAAGGAGCAAAATCAAAAAAGAAAAAAAAAAGGAAATCACATACAAAAAAAGTCATCCTCAAGATTTACAGCAGATTTATAAAAAGTAGACCTCCAAGCCCTGAGGCAGTGGTGGGATGTAGTGAAAAAACTCAATGAAATGAGTGCCTCACAGAGAATACTTCACCCAGCCAGATCCTCATTAAGATTTAAAGGAACAATATGCAGTTTTACAGGTAAACAATAGCTTAGGAAATTTACAAACCAAAAGCAACTTTAAAAGAAGAACTGAAGGAAGTACTTTAACTCCACAAATAGACCAAACTTCTACAAAAAGATAGCACAAAATTTCATGACAATAATTTCTTTCAACATCAATAGACTACACGTAGCAATTAAGACACAGAATAAAAAAAATGGGTCAGAAAACTGACTCCAACATTTTGCTACCTGCAGGAAACACATCTAATTAGAGCAAAAACAATCAAAAGACAATCCGGGGCCAGAGCGGTGGCACAAGCAGTAGGGCATTTGCCTTGCACGCGCTGACCTAGGACAGACCTAGGACAGACCACGATTCAATCCCCAGGCACCCCATATGGTCAGGAGCAATTGCCAGGAGCAATTTCTGAGTGCATAGCCAGGAATAACCCCTGAGCGTCCCTGGGTGTGGCCCCCCCCCCAAAAAAATAAGGACAATTCTTCAAGCAAACTCCCTTAATAAGTTTGGGATGGCCATACTAATATACTAATATTAAGATGAAACTTCAGGCTTAAAAAAGTTATACAAGAAGAGAAATATCATTTCTTTTGTTGTTGTTGTTTTTGTTTTTTTGGGGGGTCACAACCGGCAGCGCTCAGGGGTTAGCAATCGCTCCTGGCAGGATCGGGCGACCATATGGGATGCTGGAATTCGAAGCACTGTCCTTCTGCATCTAAGGCAAATGCCTTACGGCTGTGCTATCTCTCCAACCCGAAATATCATTTCTTAATAATCAAAGGATATGTACATCAGAAAGATATTAGAGTCTTAAACATATATGTGCCCAATGATGGGTCAGCAAAATACTTAAAACAGGGGCCGGAGAGATAGCATGGAGGTAAGGCGTTTGCCTTTCATGCAGGAGGTCATGGTTCGAATCCCGACGTCCCATATGGTCCCCCGTGCCTGCCAGGAGCAATTTCTGAGCCTGGAGCCAGGAATAACTCCTGAGCACTGCCGGGTGTGACCCAAAAACCACAACAACAACAACCAAAAAAACTTGGGCCCGGAGAGATAGCACAGCGGCGTTTGCCTTGCAAGCAGCTGATCCAGGACCAAAGGTGGTTGGTTCGAATCTCGGTATCCCATATGGTCCCCCATGCCTGCCAGGAGCTATTTCTGAGCAGAAAGCCAGGAGTAACCCCTGAGCACCGCCGGGTGTGACCCAAAAAACAACAACAAAAAAAAACAAACTTAAAACAACTGCTAACACAATAATAGTTGGATATTTCAACACCATTCTGTCACCTATAGATTCATTATCTGGGATATAACTCAACAAGGATATACTGGCTTTGAAAGAAGAACTGGAAGAGAGGGGGGTAGTAGATATATACATAGAGCTTTTCTTTTTTTTTTTTTTTTTGGGGGGGGGTCACACCCAGCAGCGCTCAGAGGTTACTCCTGGCTCTATGCTCAGAAATCGCCCCTGGCAGGCTCAGGGGACCATATGGGACGCCAGGATTCGAACCATCACCTTCTGAATGCAAGGCAAACGCCTTACCTCCATGCTATCTTTCCGGCCCCACATAGAGTTTTTCATCTACAAAAAGGCAAATATACATTCTTTCCTAGTGCACCTTAAATGTTCTCCAAAACAGACCACATGCTGAACCACAAATTATACTTCCATACAAGCAAGAGGATAGAAATTGTATCAACTATCTTTGCAGACCATGATGCACTAAAAATAGAAGTGAATTTCAAATAGAAATAGAGAAATAACTTAAACACCTGGAGATTAAAAAGCTCACTACTGAATAACAGTGGATTAGGGAGGAAATCAAAAGCTTCTGGAAACAAATAAGAATGATGATGTGAACTATTAGAATTTGGGAAACAGAGAAAATACATTAAAAAGAAAATGTATAGCTTTCCAAACATTCATCAAGAAAGAAGAAAGGGCCTACATAAATTACTTAATGGTATAAGTTAATAAGTTGGAAAACAATCAAAAACATGACTCAAAAGCAGGCAGGATTAAGGCAATAATAAAACTTAAAGCAATAATCAATACACTGGAAACCTAAAAAACAAATCAAAAGATCAATGAGGGCCAGAGAGATAGCACAGCATAAGGCATTTGTCTTGCAAGCAGCAGATCCAGGACAAATGGTGGTTCAAATCCCAGCATCCCATATGGTCCCCCGTACTTGCCAGGAGCAATTTCTGAGCACAGAGTCAGGAATAACCCAAGTGCCGCCAGGTATGACCCCAAAACAAAACAAAACAAACAGACAAAAAAAAAAAAATCAATGAGAGCAAGAGTCAGTTCTTTGAAAAAAAAAATAAGATCGATAAATCTCTAGACTAATGAAGAGAAAGAACCCTAACAAATCAAATCAGAAATGAAAGGGGGCTGTCACAACAATACTACAGAAATTCAAAGAATATTCAGAGATTACTCTGAAACTCTTTATGCCACAAAATGAAAAAACTTGGAAGAAACTGATAAATTCTTGAAACCTGTAACCTCCCAAAGCTGAATCAAATCAATTGCAATACCTGAACAGACCTATTACTGTTGAGGAAATTGAAATGGTCATCAAAAGGCTTCCCCAAAATAAAGGGCCCAGATGATCCACCAATGAATTCTTTCAAACCTTTAAAGAGGACCTACTGTTAATCCTTATCAAGCTCTTTCAGGAAACTGAAGAAAAAGAAACATTCCCAAACAGTTTTTATGAAGCAAACATCACCCTGATACCAAAAGCAAATAGATACCACTCACAAAAAAGTGAATAATAGGCCAATATTCTTGATAAACAATTGCAAAAGTCTGCAAAAGATTACTAGCAAATAGAATCTAACAATTCATCAAAAACATCATACACCATGACCAAGTGGGATTCATACCATGAATGGAAGTATGGTTTAACTTGCACAAGTCAACCAACATAATATACCTATACCATATCAATAAAAAAAAAAACTGATTATTATCCGGCTGGAGAGATAGCATGGAGGTAAGGCATTTGCCTGGCATGCAGAAGGATGATGGTTCGAATCCCTGCATCCCATATGGTCCCCGGAGCCTGCCAGGAGCGATTTCTGAGCGTAGAGCCAGGAGTAACCCCTGAGCACTGCTGGGTGTGACTCAAAACTAAAAAAAAAAAAAAAAAAAAAAAAAAAGTATTATATCAATAGATAACATAAAAGGCATTTTGACAAGATCCAGCACCCATTCATGATAAAAACTCTCAACAAGATAGGAACTCAAGAAACTTTCCTCAATATAATTCCTCAAAGCTATTTTTTACCACAGTTTACAGCAAACATACTCAATGGGGAAAAACTTAAAGCCTTTCCCCTAAGATCTGGCACAAAACAATGCTGCCCACACTCACCACTTCTATTCAATATAGTACTAGAAGTACTTACCATAGCAAATAGGCAATAAAAAGGAATCAAGGGCATCTAGGGAAAAAAAAGCTTCTAGAAACGACAGATTGTTATAATAAAGGCAGCCTACTAAATTATCAGACAAAAGTCCATGGTTTTTCTGTATATAATAATGAAAGAAAATATAAACATTTAAAAAATCTCATATATAATTCTGCCTCAGAAAATCAAGTACCTCAGAATCAACTTAACTAAAGAGGTGATAGACCTATAAAGAAAACTACAAACCACTACTTCAAGAAATAGAAGAGAACACCATGAAATGAAAACACATACTCTGCTCATGGGTTGGGAGGCTTAGCATCATTAAAATTTCGGTACTCACTAAAACATTGTACAGATTCAATGCAATAATCCTATAAGACAAAATAAGACAAAATCCTATAAGACACCCATGATGTTTTTCAAAGAAACAGATAAAAAAAAGGAAAAAAGAAATAGATCAAAAACTTCTGAAATTCATATAGAATAATACACCTCTACTAATAGCCAAGACAATTCTTTGGAAAAAGAAGATGGGGATTCATCATTCCCAACTTCAGTCCTACAAAATGGTAGTTATTAAAAATGGCATGGTACTAGAATAAAGACAGGCTCAGATCCAGTGTAATAAAAGTGAATATCCTGAGACAGATCCCCAGGTATATAAGTTAATTTTTGACAAAAGAGCAAAAATTGTGAAGTGGTACTGGGAAACTACATAAGCTATGTGTAAGAAACTAAACTCAGACCTCATCCTGACACCAATTATAAAGGTCAAATTAAAATGGATTAAAGATGACATCAGACTTGGAAGCATAAAGTATATAGAGGAAAACATAGGCAGAATACTCCATGACACTGATGCTAAAGATATCTTCAAGAATGAAATACCTAGGGCCGAAGCGATGGCACAGAGGTAGGGCATTTGCCTTAAAAGCAGCTCACCCAGTATGGACCCATATGGTCCTCCGAGCCAACAGTGACTTCTGAGTGCCTAGCCAAGCATAACCCCAAGCGTCACTGGGTTTGGCTCAAATCTCCTCCAAATAAAATACCACTGACCAACAAATAGAAGAAAAGACAAGCAATAAGACTATATTAAATTAAGAAGCTTCTGAACCTCAAAGGAAACAGTGGTAAGGACACAGAATACCACCCACAGAATCAGAGAAATTATTCACACAATAGCAATCTGAAAAGATATATACAGCACTAGTAGAGCTTAACAAGAAAAAAAATCTGGGCCAGAGAGATAGCATAGAGGTAGAGTGTTTGCCTTTCATGCAGAAGAACGATGGTTTGAATCCCGGCATCCCATATGGTCCCCCGAGCCTGCCAGGAGTGATTTCTGAGCATAGAGCCAGGAGTAACTCCTGAGCACTGCCGGGTGTGACCCAAAAACAAAAACAAAATAAAAAAATATCTAACCCCATCAAAAAATGGAAAGAATATATGAATAGAAATTTCCTTAAGAAGAAATACATATGTCCAAAAAGTACATGGAAAAATGCGCCACATCATTAATCACTAAGCAGATTCAAATCAAAACTTGTCCTCATATTTATAAGCACTTAAAGACAAGGGATCAGGTGTTCCTAAACCTGTTCCTCAGTTCACCTCTGGTTTCAGTTGTCTGGTGACACCTCATAATCTGAACACTGCCTCCATGCCCTACATCTGGCCTTGAGGGTCAGAGCAACATGACAGTGATTTCAGGAATAGTGAGTGTGGCTCTGGCTTTCTGATGCTATTTGGGAGTCCTCATGCCCCTGCCTCCACTATCACATATACCAATATGTAGATTTGGTAGCAGTGGGCTGTGGCAAAAGCTATTGCTTTTCACCAAGATTACAGGGTCCAAGCCAGAGGCTAGCAAAGCTCACATGGCCCAGTAGGCTCAGCTCTGAGCCCCCAACTTCCCTCTGGCAGAGCCTTTCAAGACATTTACAGAAAGACTATAACACAGATAGAGGAAACTAAGGGGAAAGCGGGGTTATGAATCAGCTTGACCCAGTACCTGCTTCTGAGACTCCAAAGATACCATTAATTAGACTAGAGGAAGGGTAGGAGAAGTCCTACCAAGACAAAGGACAAATTCAAAACAAAAACCTGCACCCTCCACATGATGGCTGTTCTCACTGCCCTACCCAAGAAGGGAGTGGGCAGCGAGGCAGAAAAGTGTGCCCCCTAAATCTCAGCATTCAGGAAGAGAAACCTGGGCCTATTCCTCAGTCTTTGAGGGAAACATCCCTGCAACAGACACACAGCTTATAGGATACTGAGGAATGTTTGCCTTCTACATAGTCTAGCAGAAACCAAGGATTGGTAAACTTAGTCCTGAGGCAGGAGTTCAGTGTACACAAGAGACCAAGCTAGGGGGAACCTCCTGCCTCACACACGGTATCCCAATGCAGGTGAGAATCACCCAGGGACAGCTGCACACTGCAGACTAGACCTGTTTCAGGGGAGTTGGGAATATTGAAAGGTTCCCAGTATACTAATGAATGTCAACACTAAAATTCCCAAGAGATACCCAGAAGGAAGCCAGCTCTCTAGCCATGGGCACAAGAGGTACCAAGACACTTTACTTAGTTGGTCCAGTGCCAGCTCTCCTGGGATGTCTGATGTGACTGGTCCAAGGCCAGCTCCCTGCTCTCCACTGGCAATGTCTAAATTAGTCCTGAAGACATCATTCAAAGAAGACAGAACTAACCTGTCTGAGGCCTCTGCCCATCAGAGTCCCAACTGCAGAAAGATGAAGGGTAACTCAATTCTCTTCCATCCCACTCTTGGACAGAAAATCAAGGCTTTATTACATATAGATGTTACTCTTCCTGCCTGGCATGTGGCTAGCTTTGCCCACCCCCATTTAACTCCCACTTTACCATCAACATACAATGGATGTTCATATCATAATGTTAAGACACCTCTCTAAGTAACCCATAAACCTGATATTTGGGGGGGGGATGGGAGGGACAGTGGGGACCCTATGCTGATATAAACTGATGACTGCTGAGTGCCAGGCTGAATCTCTTGATATCTGCCTTTTGGGCATCTTTGGAGTCAATTATGCACAAACTCTAGAATTAGGCTTGCGGGGGCCCGGAGAGATAGCACAGCGGCGTTTGCCTTGCATGCAGCCGATCCAGGACCAAAGGTGGTTGGTTTGAATCCCGGTGTCCCATATAGTCCCCCATGCCTGCCAGGAGCTATTTCTGAGCAGACAGCCAGGAGTAACCCCTGAGCACTGCTGGGTGTGACCCAAAAACCAAAAAAAACCCCAAAACAACAGAATTAGGCTTGCGGCCAGAACCATGTTCTCTGCAGGGCAGAATTCTTGAGAGACTAGTTCCAAACTCTATGCTTCTTCACCTTTGATTCATGATTCTGTTTTATGTAGGTCACAACAAGCTGTGTGCAAAGCTTACTCCTGGCTCTGTGGTCACTCCTGAAGATTGCTCAGAGGCTCTTATGTGGTATCATGTCAGCTGCCAACAAGGCAAGCAACCTACCTGCTGTATTCTCTCCATTTTTCATTCTTATATGTTTCTGAGAAGTGCAGGATTTCCAAGTTACTAATGATCCAAGATATCCCAAACAATTCTCAATTAACCTGGCAGTGGTTTAATGTAAAGGCTCCAAGAAGCTTCATATCATGGGGCGGTATAAAGCTTACTATAAAGAATGGCGAGTTCAGTAAGAGAAATAACTACACTAACAACTATCATGACAAGTTAGTGAGTGAGAGAATTAAAATACATATTTCGAATACAGGCAGGGGATGGGGGAGGAGGGAGATGGGGGGCATTGGTGGTGGAAAGGTTGTTCTGGCAAAGGGGGGGTGTTCTTTTTTTATAACTCAAACCTAACTAGAAACATGTTTGTAATCAAGGTGCTTAAATATAGATATTATTAATTACAGTAAGTTTTCTTTAAAAAAAATAAAGGCTCTGAGATGCAATATTGCTCAGGTCCTAGGGTGCTAGAAATCACTGAGTCACCACATCAGTGATCAGAGTCCTTCAAGGTTACCTATCACCAGCAATACCAGGTGTCTCATATGGTAAACTCAGCAATGCTTCAGGGACAATATAGATCTAAAGACAAAACTGCATGCAAGACAAGTACCTAAACCCTTGTGTTATCAATCCTGCTCTTCTACACTGTTGTTTTTGTTTTAGGCCACAGCTAGTGATCCTTGGCTTCTTCCTGGCTCTGTACTCAGAGATCACTCCTGGCAGGGCCCAAGCTAGTGCCTTCTCTGCTGTTCTATCTCTCAAGCCTGTCAACTGGCCATTGTCCATTACTCAACTCCTCTAAATCAATCTCTAGGAGATGAGCCAAGCAATTCCAACAGCTTCTGCATCTAGGATTAAATAGGGAAATAATTCTTCAACAAGTGTAAGAACCAGTGTCTAAAGGATGAAACAAAGAAGATGAAAAATCCAGAAATCCATTTAAACTCTAACTTAAGTTGGTAAAAAAAAAAAAATTGGTAAAAAAAAAAATGGTAAGTTGGTAAACTCAACTTAAGTTGGTAAATGCAGGTTGACTGAGATCAACTGTTTCACCTGGATAAAAGATGCTCAAGGAAGGGAATGAATGTGGGGTTCCATGAGTTAGGAACCTTGAAATCACTTCTGAGTTATCTGCAATCTAGGGTATCTGGATATTCAATGGGGCCTGAGCTACATCACAAACATCTGCACTGTACTTACCTATTTCTTTAGTGAGGTATGGTAGTTTTATTGAAATAATTTAGAGAAATGGAAGGGAGGAAAGGGAGAGAAACATGTATTAAGAGAGGACAGAGAGGGGCAGGATCTGTAGAAAGTACACTTGGTAGGGCCACTACCTCACACTTACCCAAACCTGGTTCGATCCCTGGCACCCCAGATGATGCCCTAAGTAACACCAGGAGTGACCCATGAGTGCAGAGGCAGGCATAAGCCCTAAGCACAGCTGGGTGTGGTCTTGTCCATCAGAAAAAGAAAAAACTTAGAGCCAAGCAGAGATTGGCTCTTGGGTAGCAATTATATACAATATCTTCAAATTGTCTGGATCTGGAATTCTCTGAATAAATGTTAATCAGGGCATTATTACAGGGAAAACCTCAAACTCTTGATGGTCTTTTCATATTCCTACCAGGTCTTTTAAATTCTTCTCTACCATCTCCTTTTTTTTCGGGGGGGGGGGGTGATGGGTCACACCCAGCAGCACTCAGGTGTTACTCCAGCGCTCAGGGGTACCAGAGGGGATGTCGGGAATCAAACCTAGGTCCGTCTCGGATAGGCCATGTGGAAGGCAAACAACTGTGCTATCTCTCTTGCCCCACCATCTTCTTTTCTGAATGGGGTCTATCCTTCTTTGGGAGGTACCTCAGGTTTCCTACCTTCAAGGAGCTCAGGCTTTGCACCTCAAAGTGATATGTTCTTTAGGTCTTTGGTCTATTTCAGGGCTGGACAATTTCTTCTTACTTTTATTATTTCCCAAAATATCAAACCCAAACCCACCATCTTAAATCTTGATGGGGTACATGGGTGAAGGTCTGCCATTGATACCTGCTTCCTGTTAGTAAAAGAAGTACATCTTGTCATCTGCACTTGAAACTCTCTTCTCTGAGGAGAGAGGTTAGGAAAGTACATGTATGGACAGTTAATATTTATAAGTGACGACTCAGCTCCTTCTCCAGGCAAGCGTCCGAGAATTCTAGAAAGCCTTTATTTCTTCACTGGGGCCTCTGGATCTCAGAGAGCTTCCCAGTAGAATTTAAACATAGCCATGCAGCCAATAGAAACTATTATGTGAATCATGCACACTATTTTCTATTTTCTGAGTTCAGGAGAGCATGAATAAAAATTTTTAAAAGCTACATTTTTTTAAAGTCACATCTAAAAAAATAAAAAGAAACAGGCAAATTTGTTTCAGTGTTCAATTTTATTTAAACCCAAAATATTGTCATTTCAACATGCAATCAATACAATAAATTAGGAAAGTTTTTTTTACATTTTCTTATGCCAAGTCTTTGAAATCTGGTATGCATTTTACATTTAGGTCACATGCTTCAATTTAATACAAAATCCTCATCAGTGATGGCCAATGCTTTGATTTCATAACAGTTGCAGATGAAAAAACTCATTCAAGTATCCAAGTTATTCTAAATTCACTTAAGAGTTTAATAATAACTAACCTAAAAAAGTTGGTTTCAATGGATTAAATAAAATCAGTCATTCAATTTTTCTGTCCTATAGATCACATTTCATATTCAAAGCTCTATGGGGTCAGTGACCTGTCAGATTGGTTGAAGCATTTTCTCTCTAATTACTTCATACTATAAAGGTTGTCTTTTCTTTTAAGGAAAAAAAAATAAGAGCCAGAGCGGTGGCGTAAGCAGTAAGGCGTCTGCCTTGTCCGTACTAGCCTAGGATGGACTGCGGTTCGATCCCCTGGCATCCCATATGGTTCCTCAAGCCAGGAGCAATTTCTGAGTGCATAGCCAGGAGTAACCCCTGAGCATTACCAGTTGTGGCCAAAGTCCAAAAAAAAAAAAAAAATGTGGGAACCAGAGTGGTGGTGCAGGCAGTAGGGCATTTGCCTTGTACGTGCTAGCCTAGGACAGACCGTGGTCCAATCCCCCGCGTCCCATATGGTCCCCTAAGCCAGGGGCAATATCTGAACACATAGCCAGAAATAACCCCTGAACAACGTCACCAGGTGTGGCCCCAAAACAAAAACAAACAAAAAGAAAAAAAAAGATTAAAAAAAAGGGGGTACTAGAGCAATAGAACAGCAGATAGGAAGCTTACCAACTCAGGTTTGACACGTGGCACACTATATGTTTCCCCAAGCTTACTAGAATGATCCGAGTGCAGAGCCAGAAGTAAGTCCTGAGCACTACTGGTTGTTGCCCACAGAAACAGAAACAAAAACAAAAACAAACAAAAAAAAACCCACTATTTTGCTTCACCATTTCACCCTCTGAAATTCTTTTCTGTGAGGGAAGACAAGTGACCTGAAACATCTGTACCAAACTGAAGACTAACCTTCCTTTTCCTGAAAAGAGTGATTCCTCATTCCAGCCTGAGATCAAGCAAAACAAATGGGTTTCAGGTGCAGCTTGACAGGAGGTGTCTATGTCATGCAGCTGTTTAGAGAAGGCTTTGCTAGTCCTGACTCATGCCAGCCCTTTCCCTGGGTTGCTGAGGCAAGTTGAACAGAGAGGTAGAAGCATTGTTTCTTGGGTCTATCTACATATATTATGACAATAGTGCCAAAATTACAATTTCTCTTGGGATACACAATGTGCCATCACTAGTGCTGAAGGCCACTGTTAGGTCTCCTCCTTACCCCTACCCAAAGATACTAACACCCCAATTCTAATGAAAAACTTTTCTTCCAGGGGCTCTGTAGCTGTTCTGCTGTGAGCAACAAGAGCTTTTACACCTTAAAACAGGCTCTCATCCTGATATCAAATTCTTAAAAGTGAGACACAGCCCCAGGACAAAAAGAAAAGGAAAGGGGCTCTTCGAGTGTCCATGAACTGAGACATGTCTGTGCACCAATGGCAGTTGATATTCTTATTTGTTCTGTTCAACTGTTCTATCTTTCTTCCAAAAGAAAGTTCTATGCTGTCTGTCTTCCTTACACTGGATTCTTTAAATTGCTACACTCTTAGACCAGGAGAATAGCAATGTGACTAGCACAAAGGGCAGATCTATGGATCTCAGTTAGGTAAAAGGTCCATGTGTACGGGAAGAACCAGAAATGAAATTTCTGGGAGCAAATAGAATGTGGCCTGTATTGCCATGCCTGGAATCTGCAGAATATTTCTTACCCAACACTACCACCATAAAACAGCCAGTCTTCCATTCCATCCTCTTCATCTTGTGGTGACATCACTATGAGGACTTAATAGACAGGTACTTAGTCTATTGGCCACAATGGGTAACTTGCCCTATAACTTTCCAGAGAGACACCCCTCACCTCTTCCTGCCACATCATGATCCAAAGAAGAGCAAATAAGTCTCCACACTGAACACCAGCCCAATTGGAGACCAGGCCACAGAAGAAGAAGACCAGGCACTTCAAAGCCATACACTGCTTTGGGGACTAAGGACAGGAAGGAGGCCAGTGTGGGACTAGAAACAGAAGGTCCCCAAGTCCCAGGCTTTGTCCCACTAAATATACAAATGCTTTGGCACTAGCAATTTGCTTCCCCTGACACTGGAGGGAACAAGGCCAAGTGCAGTACCCTGAGCTTCTCTTAGCTTCAAACTGAAAAACCTCCCTTCATTTTAGGCACCGTTACCTGGACCCCCCATAGTTCAGTTGAATCAGTTTTTTGGGGGGGGGGGACTGGGGAGAATGGGAGCTACCCCCACACCCAACTGTGTTCCAGCCTTACTCCTAGTTCTGTGCTCAGGGATCACTCCTGGCGGTACTCAGAGAACCATATGTAATGCTGAGGATAGAATCTGGGTCAGCTGCATCAGCTCCTTCCCTACAGTATCTCTTCAGTTCTGAGAAAAAAAATTTAGGATCGTACTTAAACAGCACTTAAGCAATTTCTGGATATGAACAGTGTCATTTCAGTCAAATTTGCGAGAAGCTTACATAAGGCTGTGGCAAATCACAGTCAAAATGCTTCAGGAAGCTATGAATACCTCACAACCAAGCTGATGAGGAAATAACCCTTGAGATTCAGACCAGGATTCAGACCAAAAAGAGACAGAGAGTGGAAAAAAGTCAGTGGGAGGGAAGTAGACAAGTTCTGTGATTATCATGACTTTAGATGCAGGGTGAGTAGATACAAAATACAAGAATCAGAGAACAACAGTCAGGTACAAAATTTCCCCAAAACATCTTTGCCGTCCTTGGACAAGAAAAAGGTGGCCTTACTAGCATTGGCTCCAGACTGGATGGCATCTTGGAGGCTTTCCCAGCTGGCATTCCTTCCATGATAAGCATTCAGATGCAGTAGTTCATGACTGAGCTACAAGTGCTATCTAGCATTGGCTTTGTGGACTTGACTCTCTGACCAGGTCTCAGGTCACACTGAGATCACCAGTCCAGGGAACACAGTCCCAGACAAGCAGCCCCACCAAGCAGCCTCTAAGCTACAAGCTCTGTGACAAACACCAGATCCTGGTTTTCTACCAGACTGACCTAGAAGAACAGCCAATGATTGTAAGGACCAAGTGGTTCTCAATCCAAATTTCCTAGGAATGCTGGGCTCTTTCCCACCCAGGACAGTTCAAAGCAAATCAAACTTCTAGAACTACTGCCTATTTGCTTCTATTGCATCGAGAGATTTGACTTCTCAACCAAAGATGTGTGCATCTTTCTGTTAGTACTTTACTGAGTTCAACCAACAGGACTGAGAGCCAGCCAGTGGCCAAGGCTGGGCTGGCTCAGTAACCCATACAGAGGATGGTAGGAAAATGTTCGACAACCACTGTCCTGAGGTGTCTCTTCTGACCGCAGCAACTGGAAACTCTTATCATCTCACTGGCCTCAGAATGAGGCTTGGTTGCTCTCCAACCTTAATCTAATGGACAAAATGAAACAGCACAGACGATCGCTTTCTTAGCAGCAGCTAACATTCAACTGTGAAGCCTTTGGGTGCACACTTGCCTGGCATGAGACATCCTAGAAGTCACTCCTCCCCCTGCTTATGCACCAGTCATCGAGGAGTACCTACTTGAGCTAAAATAATTAGTGTCAAGGTTAAGCCTTCCCACAATTCAATTTGAAAATCTTAATATGCCTCTGTCCCAGCAAACCTTGGCAGGAGTGCAAAGATTCCTCCAGGGCTTGACCTAACTGAGAGCCTCCAGCATTTCCAGAAGGGGGGTGTGTGTGCCTGGGACATTTACTCAGTGCTTGCTTTTCCTCTCCCAACCTTTATTCTTTGTAAGCATAGCAGGACTGACAACAAAATCTCTACGTATCTTATCTCTTCTCTCTTTCCCTCCCTCTCTCTCAGAAAGGGCCTGGAGAGAATCCCCCAAACTGGCACAAGTTCTCTCAGTGAATGTGGCCCACAGCAGGCCTTTGGTCCCTCAATGTTCTGCTAATTATCTCTTTGAAATTGTGCATGCAGGCATATTTCAAGTCATTTGGCAATCGCCTAGCAGGGCCTTTTCTCTGACATTATGCCTGGAGAAGGCATACTTTAAGATCTTGGAAGAACATTAGAGAAATTACAGTCCATGGGATCTTATCCTTGGAGGGAGATAGAAAGGCTTTCCTAGGAAGCCCCTGCTGGCACGATGAGACCCTCAACCAGCTCCAAGAGCTCAAACTCTTCTATCTTTTCTATCTGAATTAATATCAGCTCCAGGATGGAAGTGCTAGTCCAAGTTTGTGAGCCTAACCTGCACCTGCTCTCCTGTCCCTGGAACCCAATCAGCAGCAACCTGAGACTGGAATGAGCGCCCCACACCAAACTGACATAGACAGACCCCCAGAGCAGAAAACACAGAACAGGGAATTTGAGATCAGCACCCAACATGATCAGAACCTGAGTCTAAATCCCTCAACTACCACCTCTTTATTTCCTCAAAAAATAGTCAGTCCTAGACACCTCACTTCAAAACTAAAATTGCACTAATGGCTGGTTCTAAGGTCCAACTCCACGAGTATAAAGGCACCAACATTACTGGTCCATAGACCAATTTCAGATAGCAAGGACCTAGAGACAAGGACATGAGGATCCAAAAACAAGGACACAAGGACCAAGAAAAAAGGACATAAGGACCCAGAAACAAAGACATAGGGACACAATGACCTAGAGATAAGGAGACAAGGACACAAAAACTCATAGACAATGACACAAGGACCCAGGGATCTACTATCTAAGCCAGGTTTTCCAAGCATCCCTGCTAAGAATCACAGAGGATGATTATACCACCCTGCTCTGGGCCAGCCTTGAGAACTTTAGTTGTAATAAGCCTGCTCCTAAGTTATTCTAAGATGTCAGGTCCTTCTGAATCTCTAGTTTTAATCTGCCCTTGCTTCTTTGCCACCATTCTCTTCAATTAATGTCCAGTCTGGTCACCAAGAACCCTTTCTACAGGAGTGTTGCCCTTTCCCCAACTTACCTGGATAGTGAGACCCTCCCATATCTGGGAGGGCTCTGTGACTGGTAATTAGAGGGGGGAGAAAAAGAGACTCAGCAGGAAGACACAGCATGGAGAGGAGAGATACAGGTTGGGTGCAGAGAGGCTGGTTAGCTTAGAAGCCATTTGAGATATACACATAAAAGGTTAGGACCTTTATAAAGCTGGATGTCTTCGAAAACTTCAACTGACTGCTATGGATCATTTCTTCGCTGTTTTCCTGAACCTACAGAACTTTATAATTAACATTTAATACAACATGGGGGGGTGTCGTCTCTGGCTATGAAGACCAATGAGAGAGGCATAGCTTTCCCAGACGCCAGACAAGTAGATGACTTCCACAGATTTTTTTTTTTTTTTTTTTTTTGGTTTTTGGGCCACACCCGTTTGACGCTCAGGGGTTACTCCTGGCTATGTGCTCAGAAATCGCCCCTGGCTTGGGGGGACCATATGGGACGCCGGGGGATCGAACCGCGGTCCTTCCTTGGCTAGCGCTTGCAAGGCAGACACCTTACCTCCAGCGCCACCTACCCGGCCCCAGACTTCCACAGATTTTGTAGGGCCTCAGTTCAGACATGCTCAAGTCTTGAGGAAGGACTGAGGCATCACCACCCAGATACCTATCACCAGGACAAGAAAAGTTCTGTTTAGGACCACAGATACTGCAGGTACTTGACTTGCACAGGACTGACCCAAATTCCATCTATAAGACCCCATATGGTTCCCTGATCCCTCACCAGAAATAAGCCCTGAGCATAGCAGGCAGAATGGGAGGGAGGGAGAGAGGGAGGGAGGAAGAAAGGGAAGGAGAGAGGGGAAAGGAGGAGGGGAGGAAGAAAGGAAATAAAGGTAGGGAGGGAGAAGAGAGGAAGGAAAGAGGGAAGAAGGAAGGAAGGAAGGAAGGAAGGAAGGAAGGAAGGAAGGAAGGAAGGAAGGAAGGAAGGAAGGAAGGAAGGGAGGGAGGGAGGGAGGGAGGGAGGGAGGGAGGGAGGGAGGGAGGGAGGGAGGAAGGGAGGGAGGGAGGGAGGGGCCACCACATCCCTGGACCCTATTGCAGTAGAATATTTGGCAACTGGGCAGTGAGAAAATTTAGCCTCAATCTCAATTCTGATGCTATGACCTGAGGTTTTCCACACTCAGGCAAATGTAACTCTGGTTAGAACAGCGTGTATTTTTTTTTCTGTCTTATTTAAAGACAAGTTTTATTGCTCTAGCTGACATCTTAACTAAAACAAAGTTAAGATGGTGAAATAATGGGGTTATAGCAGGTCACTGGTCCAAGCTCAGAAATTTTTCATTATACAGAGACTGCCATTGCAGTATCAGCCTATGAGCCGCATAGTAACAATCTCACATTGAAGTTGGCTGCCTGCTCTAGGCCTGGCCCCCATATCTGCAACTTAGCTGTCTCTTCTCTCATTCAGGGGTCTCACACTAGCTTCACCACTGAGTTTGTGCACAGCTCAAGTCAAAGTTTCTAAGTCCTGCCTTTATTGTCTGGGGATAAAGCTTGGGAATCTGTTATTTTTGTCTTCCAGGTGATTCCCTCACACTGCACGTTCCCAAAGTTTAGTTTGTGTGAATACATGTTCTAACACTACTAAAGATTTAAGCACATTATATCTTTTTTTGTTTGTTTGTTTTTGGGCCACACCCGGCGGTGCTCAGGGGTTACTCCTGGCTGTCTGCTCAGAAATAGCTCCTGGCAGGCACGGGGGACCATATGGGACACCGGGATTCCAACCAACCACCTTTGGTCCTGGATCAGCTGCTTGCAAGGCAAACGCCACTGTGCTATCTCTCCGGGCCCATATCTTTCCTTTTTTATTTTCCCCCACATCCCTCCTTTTTTAATTTTTGCTAATTTTGGGAATGCTTGAGGACTACTCCCCACTCTGTGCTTAGTATGAATCTTGCAGAGCTCCAGGCCTTTGAGTACACTCCCTGACATGAGCTCTCTCTCTCTCTTTCTCTCTCTCTCTCTCTCTCTCTCTCTCTCTCTCTCTCTCTCTCTCTCTCTCTCTCTCTCCTCCTCCTCCTCTCCTCTCTCTCTCTCTTTTCTTCCCTCCCTCCATTTATCCCTCACTCCCTCTCTTTCTCTTCTCCTCTTTGGCCTAGCTCTTGGCTGCTCAGGAGAACATCAGAACCCTGATCACCCCCTTCTCAGGCTGGCTCCCCCCAACTCCCCTACATCCCTGCAAGGACTCACTAAAGAGAGGAAGGGCCAGTAGGCCTGACAAAAACAGGTGCTGACCAGACGAAGATAGAGAAGCTTCAGCAGGGGCACAGCTATCATGTTGACAGTGCTCATGGCCACTCAGGACACAGAAAATCAATTGAATAGCCCCCGCCTAGCAAATTTTTTTTCTACAATACAGAATAAAAAATACTAAGGACAGCATTGTACCTATAAAGGGTAATTTATTTTGGGGGGGGGGCACACCCGGCGTTGCTCAGGGGTAGTTACTCCTGGCAGTCTGCTCAGAAATAGCTCCTGGCAGGCACGGGGGACCATATGGGACATCGGGATTCTAACCAACCACCTTTGGTCCTGGATCGGCTGCTTGCAAGGCAAATGCCGCTGTGCTATCTCTCCGGGCCCATAAAGGGTAATTTTTATCGGGGGGGGGGGGGATCTGTCAGTCACACATGTCTACAGGAAACTCACCACATGAGTGAATTCCTCCTGTGGATAAAAAAGAGCAAACCTGGGGAGCCCAGGCAAAGTACTAGACAGCTGGCACCCTGATGCTTGCAAGTCCCTGGCCTATGACTCCCCTCTGTTGAACAGCCACAATTTGGCAAAACTTGCCAAACAATCTCTGGGCAGGCAAAAGGGCTGGATGCCATGTCAGAGATTAGTGCAGGGAGGCTGAAGCATTTGGAGAAGAGATGACCAAGAATTGGTTGGTACACTTAGCGGTTGACATCTAGAGATGGTGCAGTCACTCAAATAGTGGGAAGTATTAGAACTGAGGGTCAGAAGAAAAAGATCTTCAAAGGATGGGGCAAAGCAGCCAAATAACTAGCCATGATTCTCTCCCAGGATACAGCAATTTAAAGATTCACCCACAAAACCTACCAGTCATCATCCCCAATTACTCCACTTAGCAGCCCCCTGAAGATCCCGGAAAAGAGACATATCCACTAGGCACTGTATGAGTGTGAGCTCTTCCTGAAATGATCCAAAGACCATTTGGCAAAGCCTGTGCCATGTGCTTGGGGCCAGAGGTTCAATCCCCAGCATCATGGACACCACCAAGAAATTCTTCTTCACTCCACTACTTTTTATACCTGTCTCTGTTCTGCTTCTGTCTTATCCATAATACTAAAGAATCAATGGTACTGAAGTGGCTGAAAACAGAACATACCTTTATCTGCAGAGTTTTAGGAACTGCAGGGGAAGTCCTGAGATTGTCCATGCAAGTCTTTAAAGAACAGCTAGGCAAGGGAGAGTTGGAGGGCAGACACACTGGCATCACAGATGAGCTGATCAGAAATGGTTCATGTAATAAATATTGCTAAACTTAATTTCCTTTAAACAGGCACAAGTGATCAGATTGCAATTTAAATAACTTATTATTTTGATCCCATTTTCTTCTCCATACTTTTCACATGTTGTTGGACTTTGAATTTTTACTAATTTAGTTCCTAGAGATCCTCAGCCTACCAAGGTGGCAATTCTGTATGAGGGCCCAAGGGTGGGAGCTGCTAAGGTCTCATATTGCTGGAAACCATTAGAGCACACTTGGAGTTGCACTAGAACCTCCAGGGCCATGGTGCTCAGGGAACCAGATATAAATCCTACTTTATGCACTCTGATCACTATAATGATCCCCAGACCTTCAACATTTAATTATAAAATATACATAACATAAAGTTAGGACTATGGCTATTTATATGATGGAAAAGCCAAAACACACACACACACACACACACACACACACACACACACACACACACACACCCTCCCTCCCTCCCTCCTTCCTTCCCTACCACCGCAAGTCCTGCTTTCTAAGAAGAATCCAATGCAGAATCAAAGCCAGACCAAGAGAACTCAATCTTTCACCACTGATAAATCACATAACTCTATAAAATAGCACCACATCCTCAGCACATACCCAGGTACAAACAACAGGTAAATAATATAAGCTAATAATTATTTTTCATGTGTGGTAAAACTGACAAAGCTAACCTAGATTGCTGCTGGCACTCCAGAGGTCAAAATCCTGGAGACTGCCCTCTATGCTGTGGTTCTAAACATGTGATCTACCATCAGCAAGCTAAGCATGGTCTAGAGTGGGTTACAATTGGGAGTTTCAGGAGGAAAGCTGGCTAAAGGGTACGGTATGTGCCTTAACCTAACTTTGCTGCCTGGCATTGCAGAAAATGGAAGATTTTGCAGATAACAAAGAAAAAGCACCCCTTAACTATACCAAGGCTACCCCCCACACACACATTGTTCCAGGACTCTCTAGCGGACTGGTTAGCCCATTTGGAAAAACACCTCCTCAGCCCAAGAATCTAAAACTTAAAGATGACGTCCAAGTGATTCTGGAACATTGTAGTTTAAAAAGCACTGACTGGGGCCCGGAGAGATAGCACAGCGGCATTTGCCTTGCAAGCAGCAGATCCAGGACCAAAGGAGGTTGGTTCGAATCCTGGTGTCCCATATGGTCCCCAGTGCCTGCCAGGAGCTATTTCTGAGCAGACAGCCAGGAGTAACCTCTGAGCAATGCCGGGTGTAGGCCCCCCCCCAAAAAAAAAGCACTGACTGAATCTAAATCAGGGGTCTCAAACACAATTTACCTGGGGGCCGCAGGAGGCAAAGTCGGGGTGATCCTTGAGTGCAAAGTCAGTAGTAAGCCTTGAACATTGGGAGGTGTGACCCAAACAACTAAAACAAAACAAAACAAAAATTCCTCTAGGGCAGGGCCACAAAATGTTGTATGGAGGGCCTCAAACGGCCTGTGGGCCACGAGTTTGAGACCCCTGATTTAAATCATCATTTTCAAACCAAGACCAGAAGAGCTGTTTTCCACTGCGTTTGAATGTCTGGTTGTATCAAGAACTCGTGCATCCTCCTACTTTGAAAATACAATTAACAAAGTAGGTGGAATGGCACTTAAGATCAGGCACATGCAAGGCACAGGCGGTACCCAGCAGCTCAGCGGCTCAGCAAGTTAGAGAGGTGAGGGCAGCTGCTGATGTTGTGGACCCTTTACCTCCAAGAAAAGCGTTAGTTCCTGACCTCTTCTGCCACTTTCTTCAAACACAGCAGCAATCTGCTTTTCCTTCCACTCTCCTCAACACTGAAGGATTGCACTAACTGTTGAGAAAGGGGAAGATCTTTACTATTTCACAAAAAAACAAAGTTCCTAAAGCCATCAAAAATGAATGCAGAAAGCACTGAGAAAGCAAGTATGATATAGACCACTTTTTGTTCCCAAAAGGCTCCAGGCCTTTTCTCTATTCAATCATCTACTTAAAACTTTTAGTTTAGGGTAGGATGAGATTCTGGAGAGGAAACCCAGGATTGCACACCTGTAGGGCACTAAATTCCTCTCCTGGGCCCCAAACCATATCTGGTGGGGATGCTGGTGGGGTTAGGCCTCCATCAGTAATGTTGGGAGTCAGGAGCACTTGGCTTCAGGGATAGAACGTTATTGGGCCTTTATAGATAAAAGGGCATGTGTCCTACCACTTGAACGACAATCCAGCTGAGCTCCCAAACACACACACACACACACACACACACACACACACACACACACACACAATATTTTTTAAGTGTTTTCATATAGGAAAGTCTAAGTGTTTGAAGAAATAAGCCAGCAGAAATATATAGGAGCAAATTAACCAAGACCACCCTACCCACTGCCAATTTAAACAGTATGAAGTTTTATATAGCCTTCCACAGCTTGCTTCCAGGATTCCTAGGATTGTAACACATATGATATTCTGCAATTTGTTTTTATTTGAATTTAATATACCATGGCATCCCTTGTAAAATTATCCACAGTACAATGTATCTGGAGACCAGGAGATGGGGCACATCTGGAGGAATTATGCCTGGCTCTGGGAGGGGTGGGTGCTCCTAGCAGTGCTCAGGGAACCAGGTGACCAAGTAAGCCTGAGCTCAAATTCCTGCCTCCTGCTTGCAAAGCTGGTGCTCAGCCCTTTCAGTAATTTCTTTCTCTCTGAGCCCATTTTTAAAAATTGATCCTACAAATGAACATTGTTGTAGTGTCTAGCTTATTTACTGTGGCAATCCTACAATTAACATCCTCATAAAGTGGTCCTTAGATGCTGCAGTTTTTAGTTCTGGATTGCCTGGTTTAATTTATTACTAGTTTACACAGTTGGCATGCAAGTTGCAAATCTGCAGAGAAGTTGTCTTTGCCTAAAGGCTGTTGCCACAGTCCACACTCACTGAAAGCTAATAGAAAAACTATCTTAAAATCCAGCATCAGAGGCCAGGCGTTTGCCTTGCATGCTGAAGGACGGTGGTTCAAATCCTGGCATTCCATATGGTCCCCCGAGCCTGCCAGGAGAGATTTCTGAATGTAGAGCCAGGAGTATTTCCCGAGCACTACTGGGTGTGACCCAAAAACAAACAAAAAAATAATCCAGCATCAATTGAGAACTGACAACTCTTTTTTTTTTTTTTTTGCAATTTGCTCTTTCTTTGACCATTATGTGATGACTCTTTTTCACATGTTTACATTTTTGCATCTCTTCTTTAGAGACCTGCCCATTCACATCCTTCGCTAGTCATCCATTCTATATTTTTATCCTTCACCTACTATAGCTTCTCACATTCATCTCCTCTCAGTTTAATCTGCCAGACATAAAAAGATAAAGGACTCTAGAAACTCAGTGGTTGAACTGCAGGTTCACAGGGGATGTTTTCTTAGAAGAAAGCACATAGATATACATCAATAATTTGCCAAAGAACAGATTTAAGAGAATTTTAAGATTGCAGCTGGAGATTCCAAAGAAAATTGATATATATACTCCTTTCTCTAGATATTCAATTGCTCCACTTTAGAATTGAATTATTAGTTAAGACACAACTTTGGTCTTGACACCAACTCTGAAAATCCAGTGTAGACTATTTGCCTAAGGCTTAGTTCAAAAGCTCAGGGTGACACATATAAAAAAAATGCTCTCCTGGGCCAACAATGTCGGTGAATAGGCTGAGCACATGCTTTGTGGGCAGGTTGGGGTACAATCTCTGGCAATGCATGGTCTCCAGAACATGGCTGCGAGTGACTTCCTAACGTACAGAACCTTAAAAGTAGACCTTGTGTATCTCCAGGGTTGGTCCCCAACCTTCCTCTCACTCCCTCCAAAAAAAAAAAAAAAAAAAAAGAAAAGAAAAAAGAAAAAGAGTAGTCCCATCCCAAATACTTGTCCCCAAACCAATCCAGCAAAAGTCACTGAAGTAGGGGCCGGAGAGATAGCATGGAGGTAAGGTGTTTGCCTTTCATGCAGGAGGTCATCGGTTCGAATCCCGGCGTCCCATATGGTCCCCTGTGCCTGCCAGGAGCAATTTCTGAGCCTGGAGCCAGGAATAACCCCTGAGCACTGCCAGGTGTGACCCAAAAACCACACACACACACACAAAAAAAAAGTCACTGAAGTAATGATCTCTGCCACTGAGCTGTATAGATGGTCAATGGGCAGAAGAAACCTAATTTCCTTTCTTGGGGCTTTCCTAGTCACTAACTCACATTTTGTCTTTCAAAATAGTCTACTTTTTGAGAAGGGGAGTGGTGGCAGAGGGAGAACTTGCAGGGAGGGATAAGGCAGAAACCAGATTTCCTCACTCTTTCAACTTGAGGCAAAACATCTGGTTATGCCCACACTATTTATGCCCATTATTTGTAATAGTTCTGTTTGGCTTGTGTTTTAACTGGCCTCCTTATTAACTATAAAAGTAATAGAATTAAAAAGTTCTGGGAGAAAGGACTATCATTAAAAGAGCATGAATTTGAGTATGTGAAGCTGTAACTCAGGACTTCTAGATTTTAAAATGGTTTTTTTTTTTTTGTACCAATTAAAAAAAAAAATACAACAACTTAGAATCATTAACTCTTTTTAAGTACTTCCTGGACTGGTTCAAACAGCAAACGTCCAAGAACACTATATGAATCAACAGTTCTGGAGCAATCATGTCACAGATTGAAACTACAGTCAGTCCCACAAGAGGGACAGACATGCATCACAACAAACAGGCCCAATAAAAAACTGGTAGCCAGCTCTGCGAGATGCATAGGCTTTTGCCAACCTTCAGAAATTACAGCATCCTCTTAACAAAAAAGAAATGCAAGAACTTTAACCAAACTTCATAATTACGGGGGAAAAATGCAGGAACTTTAACCAAACTTCACAGTTCTAATCAAGAATCAGTTCTAACAAGAATCAGGCAAGAGGCAACAATGTGAAATTCATTGCACTTTGTTCAGAGAGCATCAAAGGGACTAAGTTCAATGCAATCCTCCATATCATGAAAAAGGTTTGTTTGTTTGTTTTTTTAATTGGTTTAGACAGGTCCATGCTGGGAAGGGGATGCTCAAAAGGATGATGAACAAACATGATTTACATGCAGGAGGTCAGTGATTCTTGACATGGGGTTGGATTAGCCAGCCCTTAAGCCTGTGCAACTTAAAAATAATAAATAAAATAAAATAAAATAAAATAAAATAAAATAAAGAAGGAAAGATGAGGGGACAGAGCAACAGCACAGTAGGTAAGACTTTTGTCTTGAATATAGCTGACCTGAGTGTGATCCCTAATAGCACACTGTATGGTCAGATCCCCCAAGCACTCAAGCTCAGACCCAGGAGTTAGCACCTGTTAGTTTTTGGGTGTGGCCCAAAAAACAAAATGATGATGATAGTGGTTTAAACTTTTTAATTCCAACCTTTTGAGAAAACTTGTTTTTATATAATGTTTAACCTACGCATAATATGTGACTTATAAAAGCATAATGCCAAAATGAATAAACAAACATTTGGATATACAAATTGGAGTAAAGGTACAATTGGTAAGTATATATAAATCCCCAAGTGTAACCATTTTTTAATTGCTCCAGGAATTAGTGGTCTACAACCAGAAATGAGGGCTAGAAAGGTAAAATTCTGAGTAGAAAGGAACTACATTAGACAGTATATCAGACAAAAGTACATGAATACACTCAATAGTCCTGCTTTCTAATACTTCACTTCATCTAAAAACCTTCTAGGGAAGTGTGTGATACTGTGAAACCCTCAGCAATTAAGTCTTAGCAGTAGGTAAATTCAAGACATATTACAGCCTCTGCCTATTAAAAAAAAATCTCAGCAACTCATTCAGAAGGATTTGGCTATTCTCAGGGTTTGCTCCTGGCTTGGTGCTCAGGAATGATTCCTATCAGTGCTCAGGAAGCACTGGGTCCTGGGGATCAAACCAGGTTCAACTACTTCAAGGCAAGTGCTTTAATTCTTTACCATCTCACCAGCTAAACGGGTTAAATGTTTTAAGCTCAGTTTTCCTTTTGAAAAAGCACATCAACACCAAAATACAAACTCTAATATTGTTCAAAAACTCCTTCAGAAGCTAGGGTACCAGCAATAGCTTCTCCCTCTTGAAAAGTTCCTAGCTTCTTCAGAAAGGATCTCGCCAAGTCAAGGATGGAGGTTCAGCAATTGATCCCATTCTCTCCTTAGTGAATTGTGCTGATTTTAGATAAATGCATTCTGAGCTGAGTGTTTTTCACAATTCTGCAGTTCAATTTCAAAAACTAAAAAATAAGCAATGATGCAGTAATCCTCCTTTCTCATCCACCACCTTTCCCTTGTTTCCTAAGGGTTACCATAAATGAACATGGGAGAGGAGTCAGAAATGCAGTTGGCACTTACAGAGGAAGCGCTTAGTTCAGTTTGGAGAGCCCTGATGTCCCAGAGGAATTCTCAGGGAAATTCTCTCCCTAGACTAACCCTCTCCTGGCTCACTTAAAGAGTATCAGATTACGAAGACCCCAATCCTAGTGGCTTGTCCCTAGTCAGCTAAGGTCAGTTGGCATGCTCCTTGCCACCATCACCTCAACCCTGACAAAAAGCAGGGGGCAATCTCTTTCTAAAGTCTAGTCCTCATGACCCTGACTGCTGGTTTGGAGGAGAAAGGCAGTGCAGTGGAGGAGGCATGCAATGGAAAAGGGGAGGACAGAGAAAGAAGCTCGGTGGAGAAGGGGTGCATTTGAAGCTGCGCTCTGCTAGCCTAGGGAAGCAAAGTACCAGAATGCAGGTTATAGCTCTGATTCTGTCCTGAGGATAGTCTCTCTGGAACATCATTTGGACTCATACCATGCTACTATCTCCTCTCCAGGAATCCACCCAGACAGAGCCTAGTTACCACCAGGACACGTGCAGCTTGCTAAGCCACTCCTGCTCTCCAAGTCACCTGGACCCCAAGGGCGGCAGAAACCCAAGTTCTCCTCTTAGCTCGCCAAAAGATCCAACCTCTCCCCACCCCAAAACCCAAGCCTTGCCCACAGGAGCCTAGTCCTAAGCAGTCACCTCCCCAGGTCCCAGCCCCAAAGATGCCACATGCTTGGCTGTTCATCAAACAGGGAACCAGGCCCTGGGCCCCCCACCCCACTGCGACCTCTGGGCCTGTTTCCACACCTGAGCATCTCGATGGCTGGGAAAGGGTCTGCATCCAGCTCTACATCCCATAACCAGAGTGGCGCCCGCAAGGCCCACCGAGCTCAGCCCCGACCGACCGGGACTCGGGGCTCCACCTGGCGACGCGCCGCAGTCGGCAAACACTCGCGGGGAGACCAGCACCCCGGTACATCCCGCGTCGACCTGGGCGTGCAAACTTTTCAGGGGCCACCGACCACCCATCGCCGATAACCTCCCCTGGAAACATGAAGCCCCCCGATTCCCGGCGGCTGCGAGAGGAAAGGAACGCGGGTACGGGCGCCGCATTTGGTCCCGGCCCTCTCTCTCCAGGTGCTGTCCGCAGGCGGGGCGCAATCGCCAAGTTCAGGGGAGTCCCACCGCGAGACTCCGGGGGGCGCGGGAGGACCAGCTCGGCTCCCCGGGTTGCCTCTGCCTGGAGCCCATGGCCCGAGGCGTGTTTGCAAAGTGGCTGCTGGAGACAGACAGCTGCTGCCCGGCTGAGGGTCGCTGCCAGCGTGCGAGGCGGCTCTTTAAAGCCCAGTTCCCCGAAACCCAAAGCGGGGACTCCGAAGGGAGACCCTGCTGCACACGTTCAGGAACCCGAGAAGGGGCACCGGCTGCGAAACTGTTTGCAGAAAATAACCCACGGCGGCGCCCAGCTTGAGTGCGGTGAAACATACATGTGTGCAACGGACAGGTGCAATTTATTTAATTTTTGTTTTCATTTTTATTTTCCTGCCAAAAAACCCTCCCCCAGAAAAAGAATCCAAAACCAGGTTTGGGGGTGCTTTTTTTTTTTTTTAGCTTCCCTGCATGGGCATCACTTACGAAATGCAAAACGGGAGAGGAGAGGGGAGAAACCACCCACATTTTTCCTTCTGCATGGGGGAAGAGAGCAGCAAGACACGAGAAATGCATGCAAACGTGCAAGCAGCTGGAGGAAGAGGGGGAAAAAAATAAAAAATAAAAAATAAAAAAAACCCGAGCGAGCCGTGCGTGCGCCTTACCGGGGGATGCATTTACTGTCTCATTGCAGAGCGCCTGCCACGGGAGTGCAGCCGGCGTACCCCCCAACCCGCCCGCCCGCCCGCCCCGGGGGCCCGCGCGCGCGCCAGGCGACCGTTCTTGCTCCCGCGCAAGCCGCCTGGGCCGCTGCAGCCTCCGCTGGGGCTCCCGGGCTCCGAGACAAGAGCCGAGAGCGAGCGAGCGAGAGCGCGCGTGCGCGAGCGCTTGGCCCGCGAACTGGAGGGGGCCGGAAATGCGTCATCACTCGGGGACGCGCCCGCCAGGTCTGTGCGACGCAGCGCGCCGTGAGTTCTCTCTCAGCGCTGCGGCCGCGCCATGTGGGAGAATTTCGGTCCCCGCGGGATGACCTCTGAACCCGAGGGCGACTCTTCAGGATTCTGCTGCGACGCTACAAGTCTGGGGAGTCTTGGGGAAGAGGAAAGCAAATTCCGCAGGCCTCTGCGCTCAGGCGAAGTGGGCGGAGCTTACTCACGTGCGTGAGGGACTGGCGGGGCTCTGAGGTGGAGGGAGGGCAACGGGTGAAGGGGAACCCCGGCAGCGTGAAGGTGGTTTCATGAGCTAGGAGGCTCCTGATGGACTCAGCCTCCAGGGAGTCATAGTGAGACTGAACCCTGATATCTGACCAGGCTCCACCCCACCACACACCCCTTAACACACCCCCCCCCCTTAACACACACACACATACCCCTTAACACACACACAGACACACACCCCTTAACACACACACACAAACACACCCCTTAACACACACACCCTTAACACACACACATATGAACCCTGATATCTGATCAGGCTCCACCCCACCACACACACACACACACACACACACACACACCTTAAAAAAAAGCTACCCAGGTGAACCTACTTGTTCCTGTCCACCATAGTGCGCGCATTTTCTAAATAGAAACTGGGGTGGGGTTGGGGGGAGGTGAGAGTCCACAGGAACCTTGGATGCATGATTTTAAGGAATAATGGTTTGTCTCTGTCCAGGCTGAGGAATTTTTTGATTTTAGGACAGCGGCATATAATGCATGATAGGCGAATGACATGCTGTGTAGAGCATTTTTTTTTACTTCTTACAGAGAGTATATTTAAGTGTAAAAGCCTTAGGAACCAAAAAAGCACAACAAACATGACCATTTGAGATAGACCTATTACACAGTTTGTCTGGTTGCAGAAATGAAGTGTTCATGTTCTCTTGCTCCCCTTCCCTCCTTTCTCTGTCATTGCCATATATCGAGGATCACCTTTATCTGCAGTGCAGTGACCCCAGACCACTGACAGTGGCTGCATACATACCTGTGTGGGTCACCTGCAAGGCACACGGTTTAACCTTTCCCTTATGCCTGTTGGCATCTGTTTAAATATTCACAGATTGAGCAACAACTAGTTGGCAGCAAACCACCTTCACGAGATACTTCTGGCTTTCTCTTAAGCTAAGTTATTCCTTTGCTGCTAAGAGTACTACACATTTTTTGTAGCTCAAATGCCAGGGTTACAGAAAAAGCTCATTAGAACGTAAGGCTGATGAGATAGTGTCATTGTTTGGATGCCTGCTTTCTACAAGGCCCACTTGAATTTCCTCTTTGGCACCACCAGGAATGATCCCTGAGCTCAGCCAGAAATGAGTCCTAGTTATCACGAGGGTACACCAGATGTACCACCTGGGTACCACCAAAAAATAAAAAAGACTGAACAATTATAAGCAACTAGGGTTCTTGTCTTGCATGCTAACAACCTGGGTTCAATCGCTGACATGCATGACCCCCTGAGCCCACTATGATCCTTGAATACAGAACCAGGAGTAACCCTGAGCACAGCTGAGTGTGACTCTAAAACAAACAAACAGACAAAAAAGAAACTCATTCAGACAGCAATATTGCAAACAAAATAATAGCCCCCTTTGCTTAGTCCTGGTTTACAGAGCCGAGCAGTTTCCCAAGCAGCATTTCAAAGTCAACTTCACACCATCACTGAATTGAAATAGCACAATTACCCAGTTCTCAAATCACACTTCCCCAAGTGTTGGCATGCTCTTCCACTGCCTGTTGAGATGTTCCCTATTAGAAATACAGTCCCATGAGAGCAAGATTGTCTCTGCCTAAAAGGGCCAGCAAGTTGTTGCCTCCCAGGAAATGTGTACTTCATGGACATTGTAGATTTGTTCATGTTTGACCCCTGCCTGAGATAACTGAGGACTTCCCTTTTAGAACTGTCATCCATAACTCTGAAATCTGACCTCACATATATACATATGTATATGTACACACACACACACATGCATGTATCTTTCTTGGACTTTGTCTCGGACATGAAATAAGACTCATTCCTATTAATAACTTAGTAAAACTTTATATTGTGCCACATCCTTCTGAAAAGGATAATTAGGGGGCCAGAGAGATAGCACATTGGTAGGCTTTTTGTCTTGCACATGGCCAACCCAGGACATACAATGGTTCAATTCCCAGCAACCCATATGGTACCCTGAGCCACACAGTTTTCTACACCATACTAGCAATCAGACTTCTATTAGGAAAAGCCCTAATACTGCCTGGCAACAACTTACCCCAGAGTGGGTTCATATGACACCCTGATGAATTGGTAACAACAAAAACAACCTGCTTTCAGAGCAGGGTTCTCTGCATTGCCAACTAATGGTGAGATGAAACTAGAAGATACTCCGTGTCACTCTGACTTCAATATAGGATCTGTACAGAAACCAGGATCTCTACAGAAACCTGACAATAACACCTGTAGCTACAGGGACCACAGAGAAAGATTTTGGGGTTAGACAAATTAGTATGTCTAGATGCTGTAGTTGGTCTTATGGCAGGATGCTTCATGGGTAAAGTCTTCCTGTTTTTGTTAAGCCAAAGCATTTTCCTTTCAATTTCCTCATTTTTGCTGTGCCTATGCAAAAACAAAAACTCCACCACCACCAACTGCCCCACCCCACACCTTTCTTATTGTATTTTCTAGCTCTTATTTTTTAAATAGGGGTTCCCATCTTTTTTTTTATTATATATTTAAACACCTTGATTACATACATGATTGTGTTTGGGTTTCAGTCATGTAAAGAACACCACCCATCACCAGTGCAACATTCCCATCACCAATGTCCCAAGTCTCCCTCCTCCCCACCTGACCCACGCCTGTACTCTAAACAGGCTCTCCATTACCCTCATACATTCTCATTATTAGGACAGTTCAAAATGTAGTTATTTCTCTAACTAAACTCATCACTCTTTGTGGTGAGCTTCCTGAGGTGAGCTGGAACTTCCAGCTCTTTTCTCTTTTGTGTCTGAAAATTATTATTACAAGAATGTCTTTCATTTTTCTTAAAACCCATAGATGAGTGAGACCATTCTGCGTTTTTCTCTCTCTCTCTCTGACTTATTTCACTCAGCATAATAGATACCGTGTACATCCATGTAGAGGAAAATTTCATGACTTCATCTCTCCTGACAGCTGCATAACATTCCATTGTGTATATGTACCACAGTTTCTTTAGCCATTCGTCTGTTGAAGGGCATCTTGGTTGTTTCCAGAGTCTTGCTATGGTAAATAGTGCTGCAATGAATATAGGTGTAAGGAAGGGGTTTTTGTATTGTATTTTTGTGTTCCTAGGGTACATTCCTAGGAGTGGTATAGCTGGATCGTATGGGAGCTCGATTTCCAGTTTTTGGAGGAATATTCATATTGCTTTCCATAAAGGTTGAACTAGACGGCATTCCCACCAGCAGTGGATAAGAGTTCCTTTCTCTCCACATCCCCGCCAACACTGTTTATTCTCATTCTTTGTGATGTGTGCCATTCTCTGTGGTGTGAGGTGGTACCTCATAGTTGTTTTGATTTGCATCTCCCTGATGATTAGTGATGTGGAGCATTTTTTCATGTGTCTTTTGGCCATGTGTATTTCTTCTTTGTCAAAGTGTCTGTCCATTTCTTCTCCCCATTTTTTGATGGGGTTAGATGTTTTTTTCTTGTAAAGTTCTGTCAGTGCCTTGTATATTTTGGAGATTAGCCCCTTATCTGATGGGTATTGGGTGAATAGTTTCTCCCACTCAGTGGGCGGCTCTTGTATCCTGGGCACTATTTCCTTTGAGGTGCAGAAGCTTCTCAGCTTAATATATTCCCATCTGTTAATCTCTGCTTTCACTTGCTTGGAGAGTGCAGTTTCCTCCGTGAAGATGCCTGTAATGTCCTGGAGTGTTTTGCCTATGTGCTGTTCTATATATCTTATGGTTTTGGTGCTGATATCAAGGTCTTTAATCCATTTGGATTTTACCTTCGTACATGATGTTAGCTGGGGGTCTAAGTTCAATTTTTTGCAAGTGGCTAGCCAGCTGTGCCAACACCAATTTTTGAAGAGGCTTTCCCTGCTCCATTTAGGATTTCCTGCTCCTTTATCAAAGATTAGGTGATTGTATGTCTGGGGAACATTTTCTGAGTATTCAAGCCTATTCCACTGATCTGAGGGCCTGTCCTTATTCCAATACCATGCTGTTTTGATAACTATTGCTTTGTAGTACAGTTTAAAGTTGGGGAAAGTAATTCCTCCCATATTCTTTTTCCCAATGATTGCTTTAGCTATTCGAGGGTGTTTATTGTTCCAAATGAATTTCAAAAGTGTCTGATCCACTTCTTTGAAGAATGTCATGGGTATCTTTAGAGGGATGGCATTAAATCTGTATAATGCCTTGGGGAGTATTGCCATTTTGGTGATGTTAATCCTGCCAATCCATGAGCAGGGTATGCGTTTCCATTTCCGTGTGTCCTCTCTTATTTCTTGGAGCAGAGTTTTATAGTTTTCTTTGTATAGGTCCTTCATATATTTAGTCAAGTTGATTTCAAGATATTTGAGGTTGTGTGGCACTATTGTGAATGGGGTTGTTTTCTTAATGTCCATTTCATCCTTATTACTATTGGTGTATAGAAAGGCCATTGATTTTTGTGTGTTAATTTTGTAGCCTGCCACCTTGCTATATGAGTCTATTGTTTCTAGAAGCTTTTTGGTAGAGTCTTTAGGGTTTTCTAAGTAGAGTATCATGTCATCTGCAAAAGTGAGAGCTTGACTTCTTCCTTTCCTATCTGGATTCTCTTGATATCCTTTTCTTGCCTAATCGCTATAGCAAGTACTTCCAGTGCTATGTTGAATAGGAGTGGTGAGAAAGGACAGCCTTGTCTTGTGCCAGAATTTAGAGGGAAGGCTTTTAGTTTTTCTCCATTGAGGATAATATTTGCCACTGGCTTGTGGTAGATGGCCTTCACTATATTGAGAAAGCTTCCTTCCATTCCCATCTTGCTGAGAGTTTTGATCAAGAATGGGTGTTGGACGTTATCAAATGCTTTCTCTGCATCTATTGATATGATCATGTGGTTTTTATTTTTCTTGTTGTTGATGTTGTGTATTATGTTGATAGATTTACGGATGTTAAACCATCCTTGCATTCCTGGGATGAAACCTACTTGATCGTAGTGGATGATCTTCTTAACGAGGCATTGAATCCTATTTGCCAGGATTTTGTTGAGGATCTTTGCATCTGCATTCATCAGCGATATTGGTCTGTAATTTACTTTTTTGGTAGCATCTCTGTCTGGTTTAGGTATCAAGGTGATGTTGGCTTCATAAAAGCTATTTGGAAGTGTTTTCGTTTGTTCAATTTCATGAAAGAGTCTTGCCAAGATTGGTAGTAGTTCCTCATGGAAAGTTTGAAAGAATTCGTTAGTGAATCCATCTGGACCTGGGCTTTTGTTTTTCGGCAGACATTTGATTACCGTTTTAATTTCATCAATGGTGATGGGGGTGTTTAAATATACTACATCCTCTTCCTTCAACCGTGGAAGTTTATAAGAGTCCAAGAATTCATCCATTTCTTCCAGGTTCTCATTTTTAGTGACGTAGAGTTTTTCAAAGTAGTTTCTGATTACCCTTTGAATCTCTGTCATATCAGTAGTGATCTCTCCTTTTTCATTCCTAATACGAGTTATCAAGTTTCTCTCTCTCTCTTTCTTTGTTAGGGTTGCCAGTGTTCTATCAGTCTTGTTTATTTTTTCAAAGAACCAACTTCTGCTTTCGTTGTATCTTTCGGATTGTTTTTTGGGTTTCCACTTCGTTGATTTCTGCTCTCAGCTTTGTTATTTCCTTCTGTCTCCCTATTTTTGGGTCCTTTTGTTGAGTATTTTCTAGTTCTATTAGCTGTGTCATTAAGTTACTCAGGTAAGCTCCTTCTTCCTTCCTGATGTGTGCTTGCAAAGCTATAAATTTTCCTCTCAGTACTGCTTTTGCTGTGTCCCATAAGTTCTGATAGTTTGTGTCTTTATTGTCATTTGTTTTCAGGAACCTTTTGATTTCCTCCTTGATTTCATCTCGGACCCACTGGTTATTGAGTATGAGGCTGTTTAACTTCCAGGTGTTAAATTTTTTTCTTCTGTGTCCCTTTGGAGTTCACAAATAATTTCAGAGCCTTGTGGTCAGCGAAAGTAGTCTGTAAAATTTCTATCCTCTTGATATTATGGAGGTATGTTTTATGTGCTAGCATGTAGTCTATCCTGGAGAATGTCCCATGTACATTGGAGAAGAATGTGTATCCGGGTTTCTGGGGATGCAGTGTCCTATATATATCCACTAGGCCTCTTTCTTCCATTTCTCTCCTCAGGTCTAGTATATTCTTGTTGGGTTTCAGTCTGGTTGACCTATCCAGAGTTGACAAAGCCGTGTTAAGATCCCCCACAATTATTGTGTTGTTATTGATATTATTTTTCAGGTTTGTCAATAGTTGTGTTAAATATTTTGCTGGCCCCTCATTCGGTGCATATATGTTTAGGAGAGTTATTTCTTCCTGCTCTACATACCCCTTGATTAATATAAAATGTCCATCTTTGTCCCTTACAACCTCCCTGAGTATAAAGTTTGCATTATCTGATACTAGTATGGCCACTCCAGCTTTTTTATGGGTGTTGCTTGCTTGGATAATTTATTTTGAGTCTATGTTTGTTCTGACTATTCAGGTGCGTTTCTTGTAGGCAGCAGAAGGTTGGATTGAGTTTTTTGATCCATTTAGCCACTCTGTCTCTTGACTGCTGCATTTAGTCCACTGACGCTGAGAGAAAGAATTGTCCTGGGATTTAACGCCATCTTTATATCGAAATTTGGTGTGTCTTTTGGATAGTCTTGTCTTAGATTAGGTCTTTCAGTTTTTCTCTTAAGACTGGTTTTGTGTCTGTGAAGTTTCTGAGCTGTTTTTTGTCTGTGAAACCATGTATTCTTCCATCAAGCCGGAAAGTGAATTTTGCTGGGTATAGTATTTTAGGTGAAGCATTCATTTCATTCAGTCTTGTCACAATATCCCACCACTGCTTTCTGGCCTTGAGTGTTTCTGGTGACAGGTCTGCTGTAAATCTCAAGGATGCTTGCTTGAACGTAATTTCCCCTTTTGATCTTGCTGTTTTCAGAATTCTGTCTCTATCTGTGGGATTTGTCATTGTGATAGGATGTGTCTTGGGGTGGTTTTTCTGGGGTCTCTTTTGGTTGGTACTCTTCGAGCATGCAGGATTTGATCACATATATTCTTTAGCTCTGGAAGTTTCTCTTTAATGATGTTCCTGACCGTTGATTCTTCCTGGAAATTTTCTTCCTGGGTCTCTGGGACTCCAATGATTCTTACGTTGTTTCTGTTGATCTTATCATAGACTTCTATTTTCATCTGTTCCCATTCTTTGACTAATTTTTCCATTGTCTGCTCATTTGCTTTAAGTTTTTTTTTCCAATCTCTCCTCTTGTATGGAATTGTTATGTATCTCATCTTCCACAGCACCAAGTCTATTCTCAGCTTCTGATACCCTGTCCCGGAGCTTATCCATTTTGTCATTCACTTCGTTTACTGACTTTTTCAGTCCTGTTAGTTGACATGTTATTTCAGTTTGGAGTTTTGTGATTTCTGTCTTCATATTTTCTTGGTTCTTATTAGTGTTCTGTTCAACTCGATCCATGGTTTCTTTGAGTTCTTTGAGCATCTTCCATATCGCTAGTCTAAAGTCCTTATCTGAGAGGTTGATTAGTTGATTGGTCATTATCTGGTCATCAGAATTGTCATCTTCATTCTCTATGTCTGATGCTGGCCTGCGCTGTTTCCCCATTGTCACACCTGTATTGTGGTTTTTTCTACGTGTTGTGGTGGTATTCATTGGCTATATGATGCAGGCAGCACACTCCTCTGGCTCCGCCCTTTCTGGATGGGCTGACTTGCCTCTAAGGGAGGGGAGTCCTCCGTGGATGAAGCCTCACACTGGATCAAATCTTAGGCCCGAGCATGCAACAGAGAAGACAGTCCGGAGAGAAATGTTTGCTTCTGTGATATAGCGCCGTTCTTAGTGTGATTTTTCCTTCTTGTTGCGATGGTGTTCTTTCCTTGGAAAGAGTGCACGGGACAGGACAGAAAGGAGTAAAGAAAGGCTGGGGGCTAAGTGGTCTCAGAGGCACTGGTGGAAAAATGAATAAGGACAGAACTAAATATCCAAGCCAAAGTCAACAATAATAGAATTAAGGGACCTAGACTTTAACAATCTAAAGTTAAAGGGGCCTGTTATTCTGGCAGGCCAGGGGGCAAAGGGTGGTGGGATAAGAAGCACTATGGGTCCAATGGTGGAGGAAGTTTGACACTGGTGGTGGGAAGGGCCCCAACTAACTGTATATCTGAAATTCAATTATGAAGGACTCTGTAGATCACAGTTTCAATAAAAAAAAACATTAGAGTTCCAGAGGCCCAGGAAGAAAGTCCCCATGAAGAATCAATAGTCAAGGACATCACTGAAGGGAAACTTCCAGAGCTAAAGAATACATGCAACCAAATTCTGCATGCGCAAAGAGTACGAGACTAAAGAGATCTAAAGCAAGGTACTCCATGGGGCTGGAGAGATAGCAGAGCAGTAGGGCGTTTGCCTGTATGCAGCCAATCTAGGACTGATGGTGTTCAAATCCCAACATCCAAGATGGTACCCCAAACCTGCCAGTAGTGATTTCTGAGTGCAGAGCCAGTAGTAATCCTGAGCTCCCCCAGGTGTGATCCAACAACCAAAGAAAAATAAAAGAAAAGCACTCAAAGGCACAGCCTAATCATAATGACAAATACCACAGAAAGGGATAGACTAGTGAAAGCAACAAGATCAAGAAGGGAAATTATATTCAAAGGAGCATCCTTAAGTTTTACAGCAGATTATCACAAGAAATCCTCAAGTCCCAAAAGCAGTGGTCGGATATAGTGGCAAAACTCAATGAAATTAAAGCTTCATCAAAAGTACTTCACCCAACCAGACTTAAATTCAGGTTTGAAAGAACACACAGCTTCATTGATAAACAACAGCTCAGAAACTTTACAGACTCACAATCAGCTTTAAAGATGAACTGAAAAGACTAAGATAAGACAGACCAAACAGACACACCAAAATTCTACAAAAAGATGACATTATATCCCATGAGAATCATCTCTCAAATTCAATGCACTAAATATACCAATTAAGAGACAGAGTAGCGGAATGGATTAAAAAGTTGAATGCATTGTGGTTCTTCTGCCTACACTAAACACATCTGAATAGTCAGAACAAACATACACTCAGTCATACGTTGGAGGACAATCATCCAAGCAAAGAACTCCCTTAAAAAGGCTGGAGTGGCCATACTAATATCAGGTGACACAGATTTTAGATTTTAAAAAGTTATTAGGGACAAAGATAGACATTTCTTTTTTTTTTCTTTTTCTTTTATTTTTACATATTGTTGACAATATTATTTTAGGTACATATTTACATAAAATCAAGGGGGATTCCCATCACCAGCTTGTCTTCCCTATACCTCCATTTTTGTCCTCCCTCCCATTTCCTCTTCCTTCACCCCCAGGGCGGCTAGAATATGTGGTCCCCTCTGTATCTGACCTACTACTTAGTAGTCTTGCGCCTGTTTGGTCTTGATGTCTCCCTTATTTCCCCCTCTAGCTGGAGGCAGGACTAGCTAGTTCAAGATGCCTGGTTTTGTTTGAAAAAGAGAAAAGTAATTAGCTGGGGTAAGAGTCTAATACACCGAAAATGGGCGACTCCTTCTAGTGGCTCTCATCAACGCTTTGAGAGATGAAGGAGATAAAGAAGGTGAAACACTCCACTAGTACCAAAAGAAGTGTCAAATATCCAGTGAGGATTCCAGCTATATCGATTAGCACCACAAAAATAAACAAACAAAAAACAAAACAAAGAAAAACAGACAAACAAAAACAAAAAGAAACAAAAACAAATCAAAACAAAAGACGCCATGGTCTTGAAATAAGAAACATGGCATAGCACATAGAGAAAGAAAAGAAAGGAAGAGAAAAAAAATAAGTATAACTGGGGACAACAATTTCAATAATCACATCCAAACAGAGAAATCTACCAAAGATAGATAGCTAAATAAAAATAATAATAATAATAAATGAAGATAAAAAATAATATATAAAAAAAATAACCGAGGTTTTGTGCTTTTTGTATTTTTTTTTTCCCTCCTGCCCTGGCATAGTAAATATTGGAGTCATTCGAAGAGGAATTCACTTGGCCTAAGAAATATGGGGTTTCTCCGTCCTTGGAGTATATTATCATGGGATCAACTATAGACTCTGTTCAGGATCATTTACTCTCCCAGTAGTGCTTTTGTGGTGTGTGGAAGACTTCTGCCCTGTCCTGGGTGATACAATCAGACTTCTGTGTCTAGAGGTCTGAGTATCTGCTCGGATCCTGAGGAGGGAATTATGATGAAGTCAGTCTTTGTGGTTCTAGAGGTTTTGTTCCCTCAGTGTCATTTTAATTCATCTTCTGTGGTTGGAGATCTTGGTCTTTGTGTTGAACCTAGGATGGCACCTAGGATAGCGGAGATAGACATTTCTTAATAATCATGGGATATGTACAACAGGAAGAAATCAGACTCCTAAACATACATATCCAATGACCAGAATAGTCTCAACTGTGGGATTTAAGAACAATAAAAGACAGACATAAGATATGAGATAAGGATCGAGTATCATACCATGATATGAATTCAGCTTAGCACAAAGAGGCTGTGAGCGCAGTTAGAGAAACAGCTATACTAACAACTACCATGGTAATGATAATAAGAGAAGAAATAGAATGCCTGTCTTGAAGATAGGTAGGGGGTGGGTAAGGAGAGAAATAAGGAGCATAGGGGGAAGGAAATTTCTACTGATAACGGGTGGTATACATTTGATGACTGTAACCCAACTACAAACATTTTTGTAAGTACTGTGCTAAATAAATTATTTTAAAATAAAGAATCAGGCCTTGAGTGATAGCACAGCAGTAGGGCATTTGCTTTGCATGTGGCTGAACCAGGACGGATCTCAGTTCGTTCTCCGGGGGTCCCATATGGTCCCCTGTTGGTTACCGTGACTTGACAGTGGCCATTTTGCTATAACCTTTCTGCCATTTCCCAGTTTTGCACCTGCAAACTGCCTACGTGCTGTTCTGCTACAAAGCCCCTGAGCCAGCAGGAAAAAAGCAGCCACAAAAGCAATAAATAACTTCTTAGCCCAGGGGAGAGGAACACAGCCTGGTACCACTCCCAGGAATGAAGCTATACTCTCCTGGCCCGCATACTTGAGTTAACAAGGTATTCATTATTGTTTTGTGCAACATTGTTTTTACAAAGTTATTTCTCAAGAACTTGCCCCACCATAAATCTGTTAAGAGCTCGGGAATGTGGTCAAGCAGACCCTACCCAGGGTCACAGGGTGTTTCCATGGAAACTGCTAATCTAGCATGACTTGCAAATTGTTCTGCCCCCTGCCCCACTGCCCACTTTCCATATTTGGGGAATGATTTCCTTTCTTTGTTCCACTCAAACCTGTGCTGCGTTTATACTTTATTTGGAATAATGAAGTGGCCTGCGTGCCAAAAGAATGATTGACGTTACCTTTTGCCTGCCCCTCTGTACCCTGCCTATATAAGAGGATGCAGGATCACGTTAAAGTGCCTTTGAACGGAATTTTCTGTCTTGGGTCATTTGTTATTAACCTCTCTTCGATTCTTTACAGGTGTGGTGTGATCTGAGCCTCGCAAAATAAAGGTGCGGCTGTCCGTGAGCCTCTCGTCCACTGTCCGCTGGCCGGGCCCCTTCGGGGGGCTTGCAGGACACCCGCATTTTGGCGCCCAACGTGGGGCAGGACCACCACCATACTCGGACGACCAGAGGGCAGTGAGTCCGGAGCTTTTTCGTAAGTCGCAGAGTGCCCCATCAGGGAGGCGCAGAACTAGGTTAGCTTTAACAAACTGCAGTATATCTGTCGTCCCCCCCCCACCCCTGATTGGCTTTTGGGGCTTCACCCATCGGATTCACGACCATGGGTACCACATTGAGTACAGAGCTTAAATTCATTCAAGATATTCAGTCTGAATTAAAACGCAGACATGTAGAGGTTACCAAAATGGATATTTGTAATTTCTTGGTTTTTGTTCATAATGTTTGCCCTTGGTTCGTTATAACCTGCCCAGAAATTGTCACATCTACTTGGGATAAGGTTGGTAATGAGTTAAGTGATCATTTTACTGCTAATAATGAACCTGATAAAGAAAAGTTAATTTTGCAATATTGGAGTCTTAGAGATATTATTGTTGCCAGAGGCAGTGAAGAAACTGCCAGCAGGATTATCCATGCTGCCGAATCCCATCTTGAACTAGCTTCTCGTGAGTGTTCCCGGGCTCCCTCTCGCTCTGACTGTTTCTCAACTTCCTTCTTCTTCCTCTGACCCTTCATCTTCAACCTCAACTACTTCTGCCGCTGTGCCCTCTGTAAAAAATCCTAAACAACCCACCACTTCCCTAACTAATACCTCCAACTCTTCCTTTGCCTCAAAACTAAAAACTGCCCTTAAAGATCTTCCTGGTGCTTCTCGTCTATACCCTGCCATTGCTTCAGCTCCGTCACAAGAGCTCGACCCACAAGATGCTCAAACATTGGAAGAACAAGCCGCTCATTACCATGACCCCCTTTCCGCTAACCCTCCGCCGTATGCTTTTCCCGCTCCACCAAAGTATTTGCTCCCCTCACTCCCTCCCCCCTCTTCTGATTTCAGTTCCCAACGCACCACAATTACATCCATGGTCTCTCACCTCTCTAACAAACTAGATAATGCTCTTGGCTCAGAAACCAGTGCTACTACTTTTCCTGTCTTTCTCTCTAATGGAGAAAGTCTTCCCCCGCCTGCTCAGCGGCCTCCGCCGCCGCTCCCTTCTCGAACGCCTCCCGCTGGCCCCCGCACCAGGAGCAGGGCATGGCGCGAGCGAGAGGCACAAGCCGCGAAACAACCCGCGGCTGCCGGCCCTCCCGTCGCTGCAGCGGCGGTCCCACTTTCAGAATCCAGTTCTGATTCAGAGGAGGAGGAAGCTCAACCCAGCGGCACCAGATCAACCGGGGATGAGGCATTGCAGGAACTTCTCCTGCGTTTCGAATCCATTAATAGAATAGATCCTACTGAACTGTTTCAGGCAGTCAAAACCTATGGCACCCAGGCTCCCTATACTATATCTTGCCTTGAAGCGCTGGGAAACGGCGGCGCCCTCTTCCCTTGCGAATGGAAGTGCGTCGCTTCCAACGCACTGCCACATAAGGTGTATTTGCTTTGGGAAACTGACTTTTTAAAGACCTGCCGTGATCTGGCCAGAGGAGACAAGGAGTATCGCCTTATGCTCTCTGGCTCTGCCCCTTATGATACCCTTCAACGGCAACGTGCCCTTTCTCCTGACATCATTACCATCACGGGCTTTGCCGCCATGAAAGCTTGGCGAAACCTCCCTAGGGAGGGTGGTGCGTATTCCCCACTAAGCCAAATCACACAGGGCCCGGATGAAGCTTACAACGCGTTCATAAGTCGCCTCCTAAAGGCTGTTGAACGAATTCTCGGCACCCCTTCTTTTGAAATGAATCACCCTTTAATCAAACAACTTGCTTTTGAAAATGCCAACGCATCCTGCAAGGCCCTCTTAAAGGGGCGCATGACGGGTAAATCCATTCATGATATGATTGACATTTGTCGTGATGCTGATCCTATTGCCCACCGAGTTGCTCATGCTATAGCCGCTTATCAGTCCCAATTCTCGGGCAAAGTTTGTTATTCTTGTGGCCAGGCTGGTCATTTTGTCTCACGTTGCCCCCAACGTTTAGCCCCCGTCATGCAAACGGGCACAATAACTCCCTGCGCCCCATTTTGTCCACGCTGTCGTCGCGGACGTCATTGGCTTTCTGAATGCACTGCCTCCACGGATGTTGCTGGTAATCCTCTGCATCCTAACCCCCGCCTTTCGGTGCAGGGAAACGCCAGCAGGGGCCGGCTCCGGGCCCCGCGCTTCCCAATCCAACGCTTTGTTCCGGCTTCGGAGCCCAGGCAGCCGACACATCCTACTCCAGCTCCCCAAGCTTTTTACCAGCAGCACCAACAGCCCTACCAACCTCAGCCACTAGTTCCCCCCACGCTGCTCCCCCCTCAGCAGCCTCCCTTATCCGGGCCACCCCAGGCAGCGCCAGATTGGACCTCTTTTCCTCCTTCCCTCAAATTTTAACTCCCGAACACAGTGTTTGCCAAATTCCAACAGGCATTTTTGGTCCACCACCACCCGGACACTTTTTCATGATTATTGGTAGAGCATCTATGACCATCAAGGGCCTTATAGTGCAACCCTCCGTTGTGGATAATGACTACACAGGAGAAATTATACTTCTTTTGGTTGCCCCTTTTATCCAGTTCAGGTGCTACCTGGGCAGCGTATCGCGCAAGCCCTTCCTCTTCCCCTTACTGATACTCTGCTCTCCTTGCCAGAAATACGCGGCAACACTGACCCCGGATCTTCTGACATTTTCTGGGTGCGCGCCATGTGTAAAATTAGACCCCCCCTTGTCATTACTGTGGGAGGCAAGCCCTTCTTAGGTCTTCTCGATTCTGGTGCAGATACTACTTGTTTCTCACCCACTAACTGGCCTCCGGATTAGCCCACCACTGCCTCTTATGACTCTGTCTCTGGAGTCGCAGGCACCGTCAAACAAGTCCTCGTCAGCGCCAACAAATTGGTATGGCAGGACGAGGACGGGTACGCTGGCCTTGTTCGCCCATACATTATTCCTGATCTGCCCATTAATTTGTGGGGCAGAGACATTATGGAGCAAATGGGTGTTTATATCATTAAATGCAAAAATCCTGCTGCTCTGGCACAAATGATGCGTCACAGCTATATGCCCTCTAAAGGCCTAGGCAAAAACCTGCAAGGCATTTCTAAACCCATTCAGCCTGCCTCCAACCCCGGCCGCCTCGGGTTGGGCTATACGTCAGTTTTCTCTATGACGGTTAATACCCTGCCTGCACACCCAGCAGACAAAATTACTTGGCATTCTGATACGCCTGTCTGGGTTGGCCAGTGGCCGTTATCTGCTGAAAAGCTCCAGGCCGCATCTGCCCTTGTGCAGGAACAGCTCGAGGCTAACCATATTGAGCCCTCCACTTCCCCCTGGTACACGCCCATTTTTGTAATTCGCAAAAAGTCCGGTAAGTGGCGCCTTCTCCACAACCTTAGAGCAATTAATAGAACAATGGTTCCTATGGGAACCCCTCAGGCCGGCCTTCCAGTGCCGTCTGCCATCCCATCTAATACTTTCAAAATGGTTATTGATCTTAAAGATTGTTTCTTTTTCATCCGTCTCCACCCCGATGACTGTAAACGTTTTGCATTCTCTCTCCCAGTTCCCAATTGCGCTGGTCCATGTCCTCGCTATCAGTGGAAGGTCCTGCCTCAAGGCATGGCCAATAGTCCCACCTTCTGCCAAAAATATGTAGCATCGATTATTGATCCCTTCCGTGTTCTGCACTCCTCGCTCCATATTCTGCATTATATGGATAATATTCTCCTGACCTGCGTGGATAAATCCCTTCTGCGCTGAGCCTCTTCCCAATTAATTTCCCTTCTATCCTCCAAAGGCTTTCGTATCTCATCAGATAAAGTGCAAATCTCTCCACCACATCTTTTTCTAGGTTTCGAGCTTCTACCATCCCAAGTCAAAACCCAAAAGGTACAAATTCGTACACAACACCTTAAAACACTTAATGATTTTCTTTTTTTTTTTTAACATCTGTAATGTTTTATTTTGTGTAAAATACAAACAAACTTTCCCCTCATCCTTCTTGGAAACACTATGTATATTTCGTTGATAGTTTTTTTTCTTTGAATGCTATGAATGCTTTTTATTAGTCACCTTTTCTTGAAAGATTGACTTTTAAATGGGTCCCCATGTGTGATAAGATACGAATTCTGGCAGTTGTCTTGCCCATACTCTATTCAAAAATTGGGCTTTCCTGTTTCCTCTGGCATGTGAGACTTGACCTCCGACCAAAGCCTCATCTACTTTCGAAACGTAGGGCTTCTCGGGTCTGTGCATCCTCTAGTGTGATGGAATTTGACCTCGCCCACTCTCTGCAAACATATGGTTTCTCCCATTTGCATCCTGTGGTGTGTGATAAGACTTGATTTCAGAGTTAAGCCTTGCTCACAATCCCTGCAAATATGGGACTTCTTGCCTGTGTGTCATCTGGTGCTAATCCTACACAATCTGGCTTCCTCCGTGTGTTATCTCTGGTGTCTGCTGAGATGTGTGAACTGAATGAAGCCACACAACTCACTCCTTGCATAGGGCTTCTCTCCTATGTGTCTTCTGGTGTGCCATAAGATCTGACCTCCCACTGAAGCCACGCCCACACTCCTTGCAAACATGGGGCTTCTCCCCTGTGTGTGTTCTCTGGTGTCTGATGAGCTGTGAACTCACCCTGAAGCCACCCCACACTCCTTGCAAACATGGGGTTTCTCCCCTGTGTGTGTTCTCTGGTGTGTGATAAGACTTGACCTCACACTGAAGCCACACCCACACTCCTCGCAAACATGAGGCTTCTCCCCTGTGTGTGTTCTCTGGTGTGCCCTGAGATATGACCTTTCACTGAAGCCACACCCACACTCCTTGCAAACAAAGGGCTTCTCCCCTGTGTGTGTTCTCTGGTGTTTGATGAGATGTAAACTCACTCTGAAGCCACGCCCACACTCCTTGCAAACATGGGGCTTCTCCCCTGTGTGTGTTCTCTGGTGTCTGATGAGATTTGAGCTCCTACTGAAGCCACGCCCACACTCCTTGCAAACATGGGGCTTCTCCCCTGTGTGTGTTCTCTGGTGTCTGATGAGATGTGAACTCACTCTGAAGCCACGCCCACACTCCTTGCAAACACGGGGCTTCTCCCCTGTGTGTGTTCTCTGGTGTCTGATGAGATTTGAGCTCCTACTGAAGCCACGCTCACACTCCTTGCAAACATGGGGCTTCTCCCCTGTGTGTGTTCTCTGGTGTCTGATGAGATGTAAACTCACTCTGAAGCCAAGCCCACACTCCTTGCAAACATGGGGCTTCTTCCCTGTGTGTGTTCTCTGGTGTGCGATGAGACTTAACCTCACACTGAAGCTATGCCCACACTCCCTGCAAATATGGGGCTTTTGCCCTGTGTGCGTCCTCTGGTGTCTGATAAGAACTGACCTCTGACCAAAGCCTCGTCCACACTCTCTATAAACATGGGCTTCTCTCCTGTGTGAGTCATTTGATGTGTGATGATATTTGATCCATCACTGAAGCCTTTCTCAGGCCTTACATACTTGTCTCTTGAAATTATTGGCAAGTCTATCTCTGAAACTACCTTCGGATTTTCCTTCAGGCCTGTGTTAATGTCTTCCTCCATTGTCATCTGTTTACCAGCGCTACCTACTTGGCTGCTCAATAGTCGAGGAAACACTATTGAATTTCTTCTATGCTTCATCCTACTAGCCAAATGTATGGAGCTTTCTTCATGCTTTTGACTTTCAAATGTGTCATTCTTTGAATGCTGGCACCATTGGTTCTGATCACGTGGATGGGAAGTCTCTGATTGAGGGGGCTTTCTTGCAGATGTTTCTAAGAGGATCCAAGAGGGATGACTTTGTTTCATGTGATGACTGAGGAAGTTCTGATTGGAGAAGGGACAAGGATGGATTTCTGGCTTGAGTTCTGCGGCAAACAGGCTTTGTGGCAGCCTCTCCAGGACTCCTCCTTCTAACCAGGTGATTAGCGCAGGCTTTACCCCAAAATACCCTGCTACTGCCTGCAGGTCCTCGTAGGTCTCCAGCATCACATCTTTGTAGAGTTTCTTCTGAGAAACGTCCAGGCATGCCCACTCCTCTGGGGAGAAGCTCATGGCTACATCAGGGAAGGTCACCAAGCTCTCAAAAGAGGGGCCGGAGAGAGAGCATGGATGTAAGGCTTTGGCCTTGCATGCAGAAGGACGGTGGTTCCGATCCCGGCGTCTCATACGGTCTCCCGAGCCTGCCGGGAGCGGTTTCTGACCATAGAGCCAGGAGGAACCCCCTCGCTGCCGGGTGTGACCCAAAAAAACAAAACAAAACAAAAAAATTGGTTGGGAGGGCAGAAAAAAAATAATATAAAAAATAAAAAGGAAAAAAAAGTAAGAGAGAGACAAAGAGAGAGCAGGAGTAACCTCTGAGCACTGCCAGGTGTGACCCAAAAAGCAAAATACTATAAAAAAATAAAAAGGAATAAAAAAGAAATAAAAAACAGAGAGAGACAGAGAGAAAGAAACACAGAGAGAGACAGAGCAGGAGTAACCTCTGAGCACTGCTAGGTGTGACCCAAAAAGCAAAATACTATAAAAATAAAAAATTAAAAAGCAGGGGCCCGGAGAGATAGCACAGCGGCGTTTGCCTTGCAAGCAGCCGATCCAGGACCTAAGGTGGTTGGTTCGAATCCCGGTGTCCCATACGGTCCCCCGTGCCTGCCAGGAGCTATTTCTGAGCAGACAGCCAGGAGTAACCTCTGAGCAACGCTGGGTGTGGCCCAAAACCAAAAAATAAAAAATAAAATAAAAAAAATAAAAAAATAAAAAGGAAAAAAAAGAGAGAAAAAAAAGAGAGGAAAAAAAAACAGAGAGAGAGAGAGTAAAAGTAACCCCTGAGCACTGAAAAAAAAGTAACCCCTGAGCACCCAAAAAATAATATTAAAATAAAAAATAAAAAGTAGAGAGAGAGAAAAAACAGGGCGAGTGTTTTGTTGGTGTGTGTGTGTGTGTGTGTGTGTGAGAGAGAGAGAGAGAGAGAGAGAGAGAGAGAGAGAGAGAGACTTAATGATTTTCAATGCCTTCTTGGAGACATTAATTGGCTTCGCCCTTATCTTAAACTCTCCACAGGAAATCTTAAACCCCTCTTCGATATTCTCCAAGGAGATTCTAATCCAATTAGCCCCCGTTCTCTCACCCCTGAGGCGCGCTCTGCACTTGACTCGTTAATCATGCCATTCAAAACCAGTTTATCACTTATTTTGATCCCTCTGCCCCCTTGTTACTCATTGTTTGTTCCACAGCTGTCACTCCTACGGCCGTCCTTTGGCAAACAGACCCCCTCTACTGGGTCCATCTTCCCTCCACTCCTCCTAAAATTCTTTCCACCTACCCAGCTTTAGTTCTTCAACTTCTGCAACAAGGTTGTGACATTTCTCTTAAGCTCTTTGCTAAACACCCCGACACACTTATTGTCCCATATTCCCCTCAGCAGCTGTCCTGGCTCGCACAGCAGGAACAATCCTGGCTGCTCTTTCTCACCTACTTTCAAGGCTCCATTTCTACACACATTCCTGCTAATAAGCTTCTTCATTTTCTCAACACACACCCTGTTGTGTTTCCTACAATCACCAAACAGCCAATTCCACAGGCCTCCCTCGTCTTTACGGATGGCAGCTCCAATGGTACAGCCTCCTTTTCCGTTGACGGTTCCCGTCACATTTCATCCACTACTCACTCCTCTGCACAGCTTGTTGAATTGGAAGCGGTTCATCAGGTCTTTCTTACCATTCCTCAGGCCTTTAATTTATACACTGACAGTCATTACATTGCGTCCTCTCTGCCTCTTCTGGAAACTGTCCCATTTATTAAACCCTCCACTCCTGCCTTTTCCCTCTTCTTTAATATACAGCAACTCATTTTATAACGTTCCAACCCCTTTTTTGTGTCTCATATCCGTGCTCATTCAGGCCTTCCAGGTCCGCTAACTCTGGGCAATGCTCACGTGGATGAAGCCACCCGCACCCCCTCCTCCGCCCTCTTCCTTTCGCTTTCTCGTTCTCCCTCTTCTCAGTCTCCTTTGCAGCAGGCCTCTCTTGCTCACTGGCTTCACCACCTTAATGCGCAAACTCTTCGCCTAAAATATGCTATTACTTGAGAACAAGCCCGTGATATTGTTTGTTCTTGTAAATCCTGTCTTTCCCTTCCGGAACCTCACGTGGGTATTAACCCCCGTGGTTTAGTGCCCGGGGAACTCTGGCAAATGGATGTTACTCACTACTCTGCATTTGGCAACCTCAAATACATTCATGTCACCATTGACACCTTTAGTGGATTTATCTGTGCTTCCCTACAAACTGGGGAATCCTCTATTGATGTAATTGCGCACATGCTTCATTGCTTCACTATCCTGGCAGTGCCCCAAAATGTCAAAACCGATAATGGTCCTGGCTATGTTGGCCACAAGTTTCAAGACTTTTGTGCAAAATTTGGCATCCTGCACAAAACTGGAATCGCCTTTAACCCTCAGGGTCAAGGCATTGTTGAGTGAGCTAATTAAACCCTAAAAAACATGCTCCTCAAACTCCCGGGCGAAGGCGAAACTTTGTACACTCGCCGCAGCAAGCACCGCCTCCTGCTCACACATGTACTCTTTGTGCTTAATTTCCTGTCACTGGATCTTCAGGGCTGCTCAGCGGCTGATCGTTACTGGCATCCCAACACTGCCAGTACTTTCCAGTCTGTTTTATGGAAAGATGTCCATTCTGGCCTCTTGAAAGGACCCCACCCCGTCCTCATCTGGGGCAAAGGCCATGCTTGTGTCCATAACACTGACACAGGAGAAACATGCTGGCTCCCTGATAGGCTGGTCAAGCATTTTAACCCACCCAGGGCTCCCAGCCCTGAGAAACACATCCCTCCTTCTCTTCCAGATCCTGCTGCTCCCGAATCCGCTGCTTCCGACCCTGCCTGTGAAAATGAATGCCCTACTGATCCTGCTGTTCCTGCTCCCGACAACCCACCCTACACAGCATAATGAACGCTACCGTGTCTTCAATTACACTGGCTTATTATCAACGAAGCTGGCGACATCGCTAACCACACGTCCATCCTCTCCACCTTCATTCCTTGGCCCACGCTGCAAGTTGATCTTTGCACCCTTGCTTTGGGTGCCAGCTGGTTTTGGGGCACGGCTGGCTATCATCTGCCTCAAACCCGTGCGGTCGACCACTACGATTATTACACCCCTGCTGCTCCCGGCTGTGGATCCATCTTTCGCAGAAATCTCTTAAGCGACCCCAATGGCAAAAACACCTTTTACGTCTGTCCTGGAAACCACCGTCCCCACTCCGTCAATCACAAATGCGGTTCTCACAACCACTATTTCTGCGCCTCCTGGGGCTGCGAAACCACCAGAACTACCTACTGGCTACCATCCTCCTCTTGGGACTTCATCACGGTTACACGCCCGCCTCCTTCTCTTCCATTCCCTAACTGTGACACTTCCTCCACCACTCGCTGTTGGTGCAACCCTATCCTCATCAATTTCACTGCTGCCGGACATAAACATCACTGGACCCAACCAGTACAATGGGGACTCAGACTACCTCAAGGGTACCGATTACGGTCTCCTTTTTTCCCTTCGCCTCATTAAACAATTACCCCTTTCTCATCCCCTATCTGTGGGCCCCAACACCTTCCTCTACCCTAACTGGGGTGTCCCCTTTCGTGCTCCTCTTCCACCATCCCCTCTCGCCTCCGCCTCCCCCTCCTTCCGTCAGCTTACTCTGCCTTCAGGTCCATCCTCCTCTTCTCAAGTTATTTTAAATCTTATGAATGCCTCTGCTCTAGCCCTCACAGACCCAGCTTACGAACGATGTTGGCTTTGCTTCTCTCCTCAACCCCCCTTTTATGAAGGTGTTGCCGTCTTTGGCACCCTTAACTCTACCTCTGATCCCACTCATCACCGTTGGAACACACAACCTCAACATGGTATTATGGTCGGACAGGTCGTGGGCCCTGTCCTTTGCCTTAAGCCTACCAATTCCTTACTTCCTAGCCAGCTGCTTGATGTTTGCAATGACACCCTCGATATTTCCAACTCCTCCTCCTCCGACACCTACTTGTTAGCACCTAATGGTACCTATTTTGCCTGTGCTTCTGGCTTAACTCCCTTTGTCATCCGCTCTTCCTTTCTTTCTTTGCATGACTACTGTGTTTTGGTCATGCTCATCCCTAAAATTACTATCCACCCCGAAAATATCTTCCCTTCTTCGGGCTCCTCCTCTCACCCTTACCCTTACCCCTCCATCTTTCGTCGACGCCGCGAGCCCTTTACTTCTGTTACACTTGCTGTTCTCCTGGCCATTGGTGCCGCCACTGGTACGGGAACAGGAATTTATTCACTTGTATCCTCTCAGTCTAATTTTCGTGTTCTTACTCAAGCGGTAGAACAGGATATTAATGAAATCAAACATAGCTTGCAATTTCTTACTGACACTGTTAGCTCTCTTGCTGATGTTGTGCTTCAAAATTGTCGTGGTTTAGATCTTGCCCTTATGAAGGAAGGGGGAGTCTGTGTAGCCCTTCAGGAACAATGTTGTATATTTAAAGACAAAACTGGGTTAGTCAGAGATAGAGTTCAGCACATTGGTAACGGTATCAAGGAATTTCAAAAACGTTTTAACCAAGAACAAAGTTGGTACCAAAACTGGTTCTCCTCTTTCCCTTGGCTCAATACATTGTTACCCAGTATTTTGGGTCCCCTTATTTGCCTTATGCTGCTCCTTTCCTTTGGCCCATGGGCTTTCCGCAAACTCACTGCCTTTGTTAAAAATCAGGTAGATGAGGCCGCAAAAACCTCTGTTCAGGTTCACTACCAACAGCTTTCTCAACGTGACTCCTGCGAAAACTTGGCTATCGTCACCAAGCCGCCCTTCCAGCCATTAAGTTTCCAGGAGATAGAGCGCATTGCTAACAAACGGAGCTCGCTCCGGTCCTTGTGCTCTCGGCTGTGGAGATGCCTACGACGGGAATAGCAGGGTCCCAGCTAGGATATGGCTTCAAACGGCTATGGCAAACGACTCGGATCTCTGCGCGCTACCCACTATGCCTATAGCCACCTTTAATTCGCGGCTTACTGCCATGTCCGACCTGGTCACACCCTGTAGCCTAAGACACGGCTACTCCACCCACTCACGACTTCCCTTCTTCTATTAGAGAAGAAAGGGGGAGATGTTGGTTACCGTGACTTGACAGTGGCCATTTTGCTATAACCTGCCATTTCCCAGTTTTGCACCTGCAAACTGCCTACGTGCTGTTTTGCTACAAAGCCCCTGAACCAGCAGGAAAAAAGCAGCCACAAAAGCAATAAATAACTTCTTAGCCCAGGGGAAAGGAACACAGCCTGGTACCACTCCCAGGAATGAAGCTATACTCCCCTGGCCCGCATACTTGAGTTAACAAGGTATTCATTATTGTTTTGTGCAACATTGTTTTTACAAAGTTATTTCTTAAGAACTTTCCCCACCATAAATCTGTTAAGAGCTCGGGAATGTGGTCAAGCAGACCCTACCCAGGGTCACAGGGTGTTTCCATGGAAACTGCTAATCTAGCATGACTTGCAAATTGTTCTGCCCCCTGCCCCACTGCCCACTTTCCATATTTGGGGAATGATTTCCTTTCTTTGTTCCACCCAAACCTGTGCTGCGTTTATACTTTATTTGGAATAATGAAGTGGCCTGCGCGCCAAAAGAATGATTGACGTTACCTTTTGCCTGCCCCTCTGTACCCTGCCTATATAAGAGGATGCAGGATCACGTTAAAGTGCCTTTGAACAGAATTTTCTGTCTTGGGTCATTTGTTATTAACCTCTCTTCGATTCTTTACAGGTGTGGTGTGATCTGAGCCTCGCAAAATAAAGGTGCGGCTGTCCGTGAGCCTCTCGTCCACTCTCCGCTGGCCGGGCCCCTTCGGGGGGCTTGCAGGACACCCGCAGTCCCCCAAGCCAGGAGTGATTTCTGAGTGCTTAGCCAGGAGTTCTGAGCATCACCAAGTGTGGCACCAAAACAGAAAAAAAGAATAATTTTATTCTGTCAATAGATTGCCATTCTGTCACTAATTTACATTGAACACAATTGGCTTCTTTGACTATAAAGAATTGCCTCAGAACTTTAATAAGAATTTGCTTAGGGGCCAGAGAGATAGTACAGCAGTTACAGCAATTGCCTTGCATAAAGCCAATGGGTTCTATCCCTGGCTGCTTCCTATCTTCTTCTGAGCCACCACGATGAGGGATTACTAAGCTCAGAATCAAGAGTAAGCATGGAGCATCACTGTGTGTGGCCCCCAAACCAAAATTAATTAAAATATAGCAAGAATTTGTTTTGGCATCAGACCAACTTTAATTGAAAAGTAAGGTCTTTTTCAAATCTGGTGTTGTTCCAGTATAGAACCAGTTTTTTAAATTTGAAGTCTCAGTTTGATTCCTGTTCCTCGCTCATTTGTCTCTAGTGACTAACCAAGGGATCCCTCCTACCTCCATCTGCTGCAAGGGAAGAAAAAGGTGAAAAGAATAAAGGGAACTAGGCCATGTGTTTTTTTATCATGTAGGAATGATGCTAAATCTATGTCAGATAGCTAAGACATGTTCTCAAGAAGATGCGTATGTCTAGGCCATTTACAGTTTTTCATGATCTGGGCCTGGAGAGATAGCACAGCGGCATTTGCCTTGCAAGCAGCCAATCCAGGACCAAAGGTGGTTGGTTCGAATCCCGGTGTCCCATATGGTCCCCCGTGCCTGCCAGGTGCAATTTCTGAGCATGGAGCCAGGAGTAAGCCCTGAGCACCGCCGGGTGTGGCCCAAAAAACAAACAAACGAAAAAAAAAACAGTTTTTCATGATCTGGTTGAAAACAAGAAATTGAAATGTAGTAAATGTTGGTAGAAATTACTTATTTTTCATGTAATTTCAGAGTGGTAAATAATGAATCAACATCAAGTCACCCACAGAAAGAATCCAATTGAACTGGTGTGGATGTATAGTGGGTAGAGCACTTGCCTTGCAAGCAGCCTATCTGGGTAAATCCCCAGCATATATTGTCCCATACTACCACCAGAAGTAATTCCTGAGTGCAGGGGCAGGAGTAAGCATTATGCACTGATGGGTGTGGTCCAAAATTAAAAGCAAAAAGAAGAAAATAATCCAGCACAGTTATTAGCTAAATTTATTTTATGTAGATCAATTTAATAAGTTGTTCTGTTCTTGAGCTGGTGCCAAACTTGTTATGATGAAGACAGTCTCTCATTTTTACAGGGCCCCACTGGCCCTTTCAGGAGCCTCAGGAAAATCAGAGAATCCAGAATCTCAAATTGATTCTGTTGATACAGCTCTTTAATGACCTCTCATCTATTCAACACACTCTCCAATTATCTGAAGTGGAAATCCTTCAGTTTTATCCTTGCAACTTGTCCACTTGATGTGGACAATTCCATTCCAGAGTTGTCCCAAGCAAATGTCCTGGACATTCTGCTATAGGACCAGACTTGTGTTTCCAGGATGTAGTGTTGACATGATTTGTTTCTGCAACAGAGGATGCTTTTCCTCTTCAGCACAGTTCAGTAAAATTCTGGTTGCCCTCTGGATGATTTCACTGAGTTTTCTCCAACATTTGAACAGTCTTGCATTGTTCTCTTTATTTAGATAAAATTGGGTTTTGCAGCATTGACCATGATCATCCTCTGCAAAGACTGAAGTTGACCTGTTACAGAATCTTGTAAATGATGTCTTGGAATCATGTCTTAGACAAAGTAGAGGGGAAAAAAGGAAAGAAACTGGCCAGTCAGAATTTAAGAAATATCAATTCCAGGGGCCGGGCGGTGGCGCTAAAGGTAAGGTGCCTGCCTTGCCTGTACTAGCCTTGGATGGACCGTGGTTCGATCCACCGGTGTCCCATATGGTCCCCCAAGCCAGGAGCAACTTCTGAGCACATAGCCAGGAGTAACCCCTGAGCGTTACCGGGTGTGGCCCAAAAACCAAAAAAAAAAAGAAAAGAAATATCAATTCTGAACATTAATCTTTAAATCTACCCACAGAACAATCTGAGTAAGAGTCAAACAAAGATGAACATTCATCACCAAAAAATCAGAGCAATTTTTTCTACCCAAGGGTCTTAAAGAAATAAGGAAAGAAGGATAGTGCAGCAGGTACAGTGCATGCTTTGCAGACAGCTGACCTTATTCAACCCTCAGAGCCCCATATAGTTTCCCATCTCCAGCAAGGATTGATCCCTGAACCCAGACACAGGAGGAACTCCTGAACATTACCAGATGTTTTTCCAGAATGAAATTAATACAAAACAAGAAATAAGAGAATAAAATTAGAAATTTTTTTTGAAAATAAACTTATTTATCTTCTATGAAATTAAAGTTCTCTTTTAAAAGTGAATTTATAGAGGCCAGAGTGATAGTACAAAAGATAGGGCACTTGTCAGGTTACACTTCTGGCACCCCATATTGTTGCCTTATACCCTCAGGAGTGATCTTTGAGCACAAATCTAGTAGTAAGACATGAGACCTGATGGGTGTGACCCCATAAAACAAGAAGGAGGGGGCATTTAAAGGTCCAGAGAGATGATACATCAGGTTTGATAGCCAGCTCTGCATTGGGTCACCCAAGCCCAAGCAGGGGTGACCCTGAGTGCAGAGCCAGGAGTAAGCCTCAAGATCCAGTGAGTGTAACCCCTAAACCAAAAAAGTGAAAAAAAAAAAAAAGAGAAAGAAAATGTATTCATATATACCTCAAAACCACAAGCCTTGGGTGGAAAAGCCGGACCTTGCATGGTCAATCAGGACATAAAGTGGTCTTTTAATTTCCTCGGTCCTGGCACAGAACTCACCACCATTTTCATCACCCATCACGTAGTAGAAAATATTGCTTAGTCAAAAATTCAAAAACAAGGGATAGGTTTCTCCATTTCTTTTTTCTTGTCATAAATTTGGGGGTTTGAGGCCTCACTCAATGTAGGCTCACTCACAGATGTTTGCTCCTCAAAGGAATATGCTCCTATAACAGTGCTGGGGAACCATGTATGATGATGTCAGCTTTGGCTCGTGGGCCTCCAGAACACACAACATTGTCAACCTATGGCTTCCTTTCTATCTCTAACCCTATTTGTCTTTAATTTTATTTTTGGCAAGTGTTTAATTCATTGTGTTGCCCTCATGCACTCCACAATCACTGCATGTGTAAGAAACACACTCCCCTCTTATTTAAATGAGTTCATGCAACTAAATGTGTGCAGCTATTCAGTCAGCAAGAGTCATTGCTTAGTAAATCAGGATGAATAAAACAGAACTCTTGAGGGCCAAGTTCATAAAAGCCAGGCTTCATTCCTGTTATCCTATCTCCACCCTCTTGTGAGTTTCACACTCTCCCTATTTCATCCTGTCCCTCATTACCCAGTCCCTGTCTCTGAAGTGGTCTCTGTCACCTGTTTCCTGGACTTCCTTTTAGACCCATGTCGAACAAGCTTGAGGAGTTCCTTTCTATCCCTAGTGCTGGCTGAGTCACACAGTTTTCAGCCAAGATGTCCTTGTCTTGCACACCTGACCGGGATATATGCCCACTTGTTAGAATAATTGGTCTTCATTCTATTCAGGATAATTCTTCTTTGCTGGTGCATATCACTCATTGGATTGAAGCACCTTTGAATTGAAGCACCTTTTGGATTGGTTCCTTACCCTACCTGTTCTCCACCCCAGGATGTGGACTTTTGCTTCCCAATAAAGATCCCAGGTCTCAGGGAAAAACTTGCCATTTTGGTTTTCAACAACTGAGCTATCTGCCTGCTAGCCTTAGTGTTAGGAAAGGAAAGTTTGTGGTGGAATTTTCCTGGACCTGTACTGTCCCCTTCAATTTTGTGTGTATTATTTCCTGTGTCAGCATCTGCTGTCTAACCTGCCCACCCATTACCCAATCCCTTGGGATTGGGTCATGAGTCTTTCGCTTCAGTCACCCTCAATGTCAGTGCCAGGAGTGTATGTATGGGAAGGTTCCCACAAACCTGACTTGCAGAAGCAGGCTCAGACCCTGTTATCAGCAGCATGGAACAACCCATTTTTGGGACCTTGTACTTGCAAGACACTGTCCTTGAATCCCAGAAGGGAGTTCTGTGTTTTGTTTTTGCTGTTAGTGGTAACTTCAATACCTTGAAACCTGCCACCTAGTGGAGTGTCCAAGATCCTCCGATCCTCCAGTGTTCCAGTTTCCAATTCAGTAACCCCTAGGACTCTGTCTACCCTTGCTTTGTGTGTGACCTTTCTCAGTCCCTGCTGCACTTGCTATTCCATCTGCTGTGCTTCAGTAGCTCTTAGGACCACCAAGTGCACCGAGTAACTTAGGAACTCACTTTGGTCCTGTGGGATGACTGCAGTTCATATAAGGCCAAGCAGGGCTACCTTCAGAACTAGGCTTTTGCCCATATGACTTTTATTTTTATTTTCTTAATTTTAAATTTTATGTTTTTCAGGCCACACCCAGTGGTGCTCAGGACTTATCACTGCACTCAGGAATCATTCCTGGCAGGCTCAGAGACCAGGTGGAATGCATGAGCTACAACAGGCAAACACCCTACTGGCTGTACTGTCGTTCAAGCCCCTAGATGCTGCTTTTTTAAAGCAAATATCAGACAGAGTAGTTTTACCTTTCTTAACTAAATTCTTTTTTTTTTTTAAATAAATTTTATTTTGACCAAAGTGAATTACAAATCTTTCACAGTAGTATTTTAGGTACATAGTATTTTAGGACATTGAATCAGGGGCATTCCTACCACCAGGGTTGTCCTCCCTCCGCCCTTTCTAGCCTGCATTCTATATTCCCCTCTTTTGCCTCCCCACCACCAAGCTACTAGTATAAGTGGTCCCCTCTGTCTAGCTTGTAAATTGGGTATCAATTCTGTTGTCGTTGGCTTTGGATTTGGTGTTTATGTCTGATCATTTTTTTAATTTCTACTCAATGTTCATAAGACTGTTTGGTCTTGGTACTATCGATTATTTCCCCCTCAATTTATGAGGCAGAACAAGATGATTCAAGTTATGTGGTCCTGTTTGAAGGACAAAAGGGGGAGGGGGCAAAAAATCAAACAAAAAAAAAACAGGAGGAGTCAATCTAGAGGTTATAAATATCAATTTAAGAGAAGAAAAGGGAAAAGGAAGAAAAACATAACAAAAATAACAAAATATCAAAAAACAAAAACCAAACAAAAATCAGACAAACAAGAAAGCAAACAAAAAATAAACAAAACTACAATGACAAAAAATTTCAAACATAGAAACGAAAAGCACCACAGCAGTAAAGACAACAACCAAACAATAACCACAATCCCAAATCAAAACAAAACAAATAAGAAATGAAAACAAATAAACAACAAATTGTGCTTCCTTTTTTTGTTTTTGTTTGTTTGTTTTTGCATAGGCACAGTAGATATTGGAGAGATTAGAAAGGGAATTTCCTTGACCTAAGAGATACTGGGTTTCTCCGCCCTTGAAGCATACTGTCTTGGTAATAACTACAGACTCTGTACATGCTCTTTTGCTCTACCTAGGTCTTTTTGTGGTGTCTGGAAACTTTCCGTTCAGTCGTGGATGATAAAATTAGACCTCTGTAACTAGAGATCTTAGTATTTGCATAGGTCATAGAATGGAGCCTAAGATAGAGTCTTTTTTTATGGTTCTAGAAGTTTTGTTCCATCACTGTTGTTTTAATCAGGCTTTTGTAGTTGGTGGTCTTGGTAGACCCAACTTAGACTCCATGTGATTAGACAGCGACCGTCCAACCCTAAACACTAGATCTCAGATATAGAACTGACACAGTTCTCTGCAACAGCTCCAGAAACCAAACTCCCTCTGGGACATTCTTAATACTGCTCTGACACCAACATGCGACAGTTTTGATATGACATCCTGACAATGAGGAAATGGCAACAACTTGATCTAAAAGCAGATTGTCCTAAGATGAAATCAGAAGACACTTCATCCTTTGATCTGTGCAAAAGCCAAGATCGCTAACTACAGAAGACTGACTGTGACAACCAGGACTGGGCAGAACTTATCTTTGGACCAATAAGAAAGACCCTAGCCTAGACTTTGACCTACGATCTGTACAACAACCCAGATCTCTAATTCCAGAGGTCTGACTGAGACAACTGCAACTGAGCAGAATTTCGGGAAGACTATCCTAGGCTTCGTCCTTGGATCAGTGCAAAAACTAAATGCAGGGGCCAGAGAGATAGCGCAGCGGTGTTTGCCTTGCAAGGACCTTGCCAATCCAGGACCTAACGTGGTTGGTTCGAATCCCGGTGTCCCATATGGTCCCCCGTGCCTGCCAGGAGCTATTTCTGAGCAGACAGCCAGGATAACCCCTGAGCACTGCCGGGTGTGGCCCAAAAACAAAAACAAACAAACAAAAAAAAAAAACAAAAAAAACAAAAAAAAACAAAAAAAAACCTAAATGCATTATTAAACTTTAGAGAACATGAACATTTTTTGTCTCCCCTTTTTATGGGTAACCCAACTGGAGTTCAGGAGATTGAAGACCTCTCCCAGTGAATTTGAGGCAACCAGTTCTGCAAGTAAATTCAAGGAATTTTGGTAGGAGTTTCAGATCCTGTGTATGTGAGTGCCTCAGACACCCTGGGGCAAGGACCAGTGCTCAAGGGCCTCAAGAGCAGTACCTTAGTGAGGCTGTTTTTAAGGACCACACAATAACATAGCTCAGTTACATGCAAGAGAGTTGCCTTAACTGCTGTATGTATCCAGAATATGTATCCAGGTGTGGATAGTTTCTTTGTTTTGTTTGGGGGCCACACCTGGCTCTCCTTGGGGTGTGTTCCTGGCATTATGTTCAGTGCATTCTCCTTGCTCTGTACTAGGGATCACTCCTAGTGGTACTCGGGGAACCATATGTAGTACCAGGGATCAAACTCAGGTGGTCAATTCCATGAAAGTTAAATGCCTTCTTCACAGTACTATCTCAGTTTAATTTGTTTTGACAGAACTCAAAAAGTTTCTTAGGACTTTTTTAAAGGACTTGCCATTGTTTTATATGCAATACAAATCCAAACAAAGCAATAATAAATAAAAAAGGTCTATTTTGGAGCAGCTGGTACAGTCTTTCAGAAGAAGGGTACGTTCACCATTGCATAATAAAATCTATCCAGAATACTTTATAGAATGATAGAGAGATACAAACAGTTCTCTCTTAGGAAGGAGTCTCCAGGGAGATTAATTTGAACAGATAGAAGTTTTCTACACTTTGGACACATCTCTAAGAGTTTCAACCTAGATGCCTAGGTTGATTATTCAAATGTCTGCACATGGCAGCAAGAGTTCAGACTTATAGAGTCTCTTCCTTTTTGGACAGCCTGAGTTGAAGCTGGTCCTTGCAGGAAACCCCATCATTAGAGTTGTGCTTTTGGTCCCACATGCCTGCAAAGGAATTGCTGGTTAGAACTGATTCCATTGAACAGTTTGTCTCTGCAGTGTATATCCAGGGCCTATCTCATTGTGTGGCAAGGACAGATTTCTCTGCACTGTTGGTGCAAATCGCCAAGAGTGGTCCGTCCTATTGATGGTGAGTTGCCAGACAGCAAGTCTAGTCTGCTAAGCCACCTCTCATGTCCAGGACAATAATATCCCCCAGATGGCTTCACCCACTCTGTGATTCTATTCACTCTAGTCACTATGTGACTCTTTGCTGTACTCTATGTTCTGACCATTGGGCCTCTGTGACAAATTAAGGGGTTAGGGAGGGAGTTCACCTTTAAGCCAAAGAGTTAGCTTAAAGGGCTGAAGCACAGACTATGTCAAGCAGGACTCCCAGATTCAGTCTACCTCTCCCCGTAGTATAGAGCCAGGGCACTCAGCACCACCTTGAGCTGCACTTTGTGTGGCCTACAAGCATATCCCAATATTAAGAGCTCCCTAAAGTTCAGTCAGCTCTTCAGTAAGATGCATTTCTAGTGTCCAGCACTGTGACAGGCACAGAGGATGCCTATTGACTTTCCTGAACAATTATGCAGATGAAGACAGAGTTGCAGGCCACGTGATTTGCTTTGATGGACAAAAATATGTGACTCAGACCCTTTGTACCACAGACATCTCCAAACCTTCCTGCCAGCAGGGCCCTATCATATTCACTATCATAGCTCTGTTAGTGACTCATACCCATTTATATCTGGTCTAAGGCATCCAGTCTCTTAGTTTCTGGGGTACCAGGTCTTACTCCTCTCTAAGACCTCAGTTCTTAGAATCAACTAGAATAAAGAAGGTGCCAGACAGTATTGATGCATCGATGAAAGGAATGAACAAGTGGTCACTTGCCTAATTATTTAGATCTTTAATAAGTTCATTGTTGTCTAAACACCTATCTGCTTCCATTCTTCGGGGTAGCATATATTTATGAAGGAGTACTTTATTGTGATGAAGAAATAGGGAGATTAAAGGAAGGGCCCCTTAATTGGCATGGTGTCATCTAAAAGACTGGATATGAGTGGAGGGTTTTGATTTACCCAACACTGTTGACTAGAGGTGGGAGCACATGGTGTCATTGACTCTGATGGTATCCTATCTATGGACTTCTTAGTTCTTTAGGAACAGATTCAGAACCACTTTTTGTTTCCTTGTATGAGCCATAATAGGATATGGACCATGGTAGGATATGGAAGGTTTTTTGTTTGTTTGTTTTGGTTTTTGGGTCATACCCGGCAATACTGCTATGTGCTCAGAAATCACTCCTGGCAGATTCAGGGGACCATATGGGATGCCGGGATTCGAACCACTGTCCTCCTGCATGCAAGGCAAATGCCCTACCCTTCATGCTATCTCTCTGGCCCCGATATGGAAGTTTTCTAATACAGCTGGTGGGTGCCTGTTTTGTTGTTGTTGTTGTTGTTGTTGCATGCTTTATAAAAATTAAGGCTAGTGTCCAGGCAGAGCTATAGTATAGTGGGTAGGTCATTTCCTTGTATGTGGCCAAGCCAGGTTTAATTCAGTCATCCCTTAAGATCCTTCAAGCCTGCCAGGAGTGATTTCTGGGTTCAGAACCAGGGATACCCTGAGTGTTACCCAGGTGCAGCCTGAAAACAAACAAAATATCAAGGGTAAAGGCACTTATTTGAATTAAATTATTTTTGCATTTGAGAATCTACTTGGGCTGTTGTTTTATGTATAGAATCTTCCTATTTCTATTCAAGACCACACAGATCATTTCTGTTAAAAGGAATCATTTCCAAAATGAGAAGAAGGTAGGCTGGAGAACACTATAGAAGGAAGAGAATTTGCTTAGCATATAGACTGCTGGGATTTGATCCCTGGAGCCCCATAAGGTTGGTTCCTTAAGTTCTATCAGGATAAAGTCCTGAACACAGCTTCATGTGTTCCAAAATCCAAACCAAATTAAAGAAAATAAAAGAGCAGGGTTGAATTGGGAATCAGAGAATGTAGATGGTTCCAGAATATATCTGTTCAGGATTTGTTTTTCACCATTAGTGTGACACATTCTCATCTATGAAATGAGCTGTTGGAAGCCAATAGTCTGTGATTCCACTTCAGTTTTCTATCATTTCTCTGCACAATGGCAAGTGTATTAGTAGCACCCTTGTCTCTCGCTTGTCATTTGCTGCTTTGTGCTATGGCTACTGCCCAGGTCTCTTGCTGACCCCAGTGTGATATCTTCCTGGGTAGTATACATCTCATACTCAAAAGTGATGCTGATGTGCTCCATGGGATACTCCTTCCCAGCTTCACCATTCATGGGGTTTGTGGTTGTCATCTCACTCCACCACCCTAGATTTAGGTGTGTGCATGCATGCATGTGCTTATATATGTGTATGCACGTGTGTGTAAATGTATGCTTCTACATAAGTATGTACACATGTATGCACATGTATATGACTCATGCAGGCACGTGCACATGCATGCTTGTGTTAATTTGCATGTAAGTCTGTATACATACTTATTGTGTGTATGTATATATTGTGTATGTATGTCTCTATGTGTGTGTATGTGTCTGAGAATATGCACATGTATCTTTATGGTTAGTTTGTATGTGCATTCTCTGGGTGTGAAAGTCCACAAGGTCAGTGTCTAAGGACTAGTGATGAGGACATAAATAATGACTGGAGGACAACTCAAAGGAGTTTCCCTTCCCCCCAACAGTGCCTCTGGGGCTCTCAATGCAACCTCTTCCCTGCCTCTGCTTCACTCTCTCTGGTAGGCTGGCTACTGATATCACTTTTCTGATCACTTCCTGTGATACTTTTCAGGGACTGTGGCTCTTTTGGGGTTGTTCCCATGTCCTTACAACTCTGGCTCCTTACATGGTGTGTCAAAAATGCCTGAATTAGGCTGATGCAGAAGTAGGAGGAAATGCCCCAGCTAGGAGTAGTCCTGTACTTCCACTGCATAAAGCCTAAAACCCAGCATCTCTTTCAAGGTCCACATTCCCATTAGTGGAGCCTTAATAGAGGAAATGCTGCTGGTCACGCACAGGAGCTTTGTTCCTGCTTAGCTGGCCTGGGTGTGCTGAGCTACTGCCAGCAACTGTGAGGATGTGCTGAGCTACAGCCAGCAACTGTGTTGGTGGATCTGGCTTCTACATAACTTGACTAAGACACACAGACAATTCAAAAGTTGGCTGGTCATCCTAGGCTTTGAGGCCAGAGAAAGACCCTGATTCTCAACTCTTTCCTCTTCCAAATAAAAACCAGATCACCCAGTGTTGGTCTGGGATCTATCACTTAGATGATATTAAGGTGATCAGTAATGCTCACAGTGAATGGGGGACAAACTTTAGGAAGTTCGGTGCTTCACATGTTCAAATTGGTTTACTTTGTTACACTCTTACCAATGAATGGTGGCACCTTGGCTAGACTATTTAAAACCAACATCACAGTCACACACACACACACACACACACACATCTTTGCCTTCAGAGTCAACTTCTACCTTACATAATCCTGTATTCACATAAACCTTTCAAAAGGAGACAGTGCATTGTGCAATATAATTTCCTTTCTATTCCACATTTCCTTTCCATGTCCAGGAGGATTTGTGTCTGATCTTTTTTCTGTCTGTTTTTGTGCTTTGCTGTTACTAAAATCTCAGACATTTGCAATGATTTATAAAAAGACAGTCCTTTGAAATGACAGGACAATGAGCATCAACGTGGAGCCTATTTAAGCCATTCAAATCAAATACTGTCTGATATCATAAAGTTTCAAGGGGGAAGAGCAGTGGACACCAGACAAGTTCCTGTCAGCTGGAGTTAGTTCAAGGCATCCTGGGCTCAAGGTTGTTCAGGGAAGATCCATGGTGGTAAATGTGCTTGAATGTAAATAAGGCCTGAGCTCCGCTTGAAAGTGAAGTCTTGCATGCACTCAACCTGTATTCAATCTCTAGCATTCTATTTTTGCCCCCCATTCCCTTCCATGAGTGATCTATGTACACAAAGCCAGGAGTAACTACTGAGCACTGACAGGTTAGGCCCGCCCCAACACACATACACAAAGAAAAGAACAAAAGCAAAGTTTCTAGCTCACAGTACTAGGGTCTTACTCCTGCTTTGAATTAGAGTGTAATCAGATTAAGACCTTAGAGGTGAGGCCAAGCTGAGGTATAGGAGAGAACAAGTGCTGGACAGAAAGCACAGAGGACAGGGAAAGGCACAGGTTTTGCATGGCTTGTCTTCAATCCACTCCCAATATTACATAGATTTTCAAAGTCCCTTCTGAAGTGACCCCTGAACACAACCTGGTATGGTTCTGCACACCCACAAATACAAAAACAAACTAATGGAAGCCATCCAAGATGGACAGTTCAGCAGTGATTCTGGTACCTGTGGTTTGGGGAGGTCAGACTATGGAAAGGCTCTGAGAGGGGAACTTGTCCTTAGTGGGGTGCTTTGAGGAGACCAACACCTAAGGAGACTAAGCAGAGAGATGTGCTGTTTTGGAAGAGGCAGAGCCTGCATGTAGGACAATGTGTAGGGCATTGGGTTTAAGTCTGAGTGAGGATAAAGGTCTAGAACAGGGCATGTTCAAGCTCTAGACATAATATACAGCCTGGGTGTTCCACACAAGGCTGTGGACACTATGATGGAGAATACTCCTTTCAGCTGAGACTGGGAGCTGTTCAGAGGTGTTCCATGCGAGCAACCAATTGGTATGTCATGGCCTAGAGACAACCAAGGCAAGGGCAAAGCTGCTCAAAGGCATGGGAACCTCCCTCAGAGAGCCACTGAGTTCAGGACTTTAAAGAAGTGGGGTCAGCCAGCACTGATCATATGAAGGCCTGAGCTGGGCATGTCTCTTGGTAAGAAGATATGGGACTGTCAAGGGGAGTTACCTGTGTACACATGAGGGTCTGCAGATAGAGACAATTTATCACTGAACAAAGCAGCCAGCTAGAATGCTTCGAAATTTCTCTCAGAGGTTGACTGTGGCTGGGTCCTCCAGCCTTCTTCATTTGTATATTTTTGACATCTCTGTTTCTCATGCCCCGATTCTTGAGATTACAGTGCCAGGGTCAGTCATCAGTGCTGTTACTCAAGAAACCCTGAGTCAGCCCTGGGATTTGAACAAGTACCCTGGTATCAATCTTGAGGACCAACCATTCATCCCTGAGACCAAATGTGAGGAATCATCAACTCTAGGGATAAGTCATTAGTCCTGGGGACCAAGTCTGGCGGTGGTCATTAATCCTGGAGACAGCCCTGGGTTTGAGCTATTAAACCTCAAGAGCTGTCATCTAGGCTTGTGGTTCTATGTGGTAGAGCGACTGGCTTGTGGATGAACAGCTTGAAGTATGAGTTATCTTGCCTGATATATCCTCCATATCTCTGTGGATTACTTATTGCAGGGAATTGTTACTGAACCAGCTTCTCCTGTCTTCCCTGGATAGGTGGTATGGCATATCCCTTTCCGTTTTGAGAACTATGGGGATAATGAAACCTCAATCCAACACCCAAAGAATGAATCATTAAAACTGGCTGTTCATGGATTGGTAGGATTTCAATTGTTAGGATTACAACATACACTGCTCATGGATTGGTAGGATTAACATCATTAAAATGGCAATGCTCCCCAAGACATTGTACAGATTTAATACAATCCCTCTAAGGATAACTATTACATTCTTCAAAGAAGTGGATGAAACACTCCTGAAATTCATGTGGAACAATAAACACCCACGAATAGCTAGAGCAACCTTTGGGAAGAGGAATAAGGGAGGCATCACTTTCCCTAACTTAAATTGTACTACAAAGCTATAGTCATTAAAACAGCATGGTATTGGGATAAAGGCAGACCCTCAGATCAGTGGAATAGATTTGAGTATTCAGAGAATGTTTCCCAGACATACAATCAGTTAATTTTTTTTGGGCCCGGAGAGATAGCACAGCGGCGTTTGCCTTGCAAGCAGCCGATCAGGACCAAAGGTGGTTGGTTCAAATCCCGGTGTCCCATATGGTCCCCCGTGCCTGCCAGGAGCTATTTCTGAGCAGACAGCCAGGAGTAACCCCTGAGCACCGCCGGGTGTGGCCCAAAAACCAAAAAAAAAAAAAGAAAAACAATCAGTTAATTTTTGATAAAGGGGCAATAAATGCAAAATGGAGCAAGGAAAGCCTCTTCAACAAGTGGTGTTGGAACAACTGGTCAGCCACTTGCAAAACAGCAAACTCAGACCTCCATCTAACACCATACACAAAGGTCAAATGCAAATGGATTAAAGACCTTGATATCAGACTCTAAACTGTAAGGTATATAGAAAAACACGTAGGTAAGACACTCCATGACACTGAGACTACAGGCATCTTCACAGAGAAAACAGCACTCTCCAAACAAGTGGAAGCAGAGATAAACAGATGGGACTATATTATGCTGAGAAGCTTCTAAACCTCAAAGGAAATAGTGCCTAGGATACAAAAGCCTCCCACAGAATGGGAGAAACTATTCACTCAATGCCTATCAGAGAAGGGGTCAATATCGAAGATATGCAAAGTACTGACAGAACTTAAGAAGAAAAATACATCTAACCCCATCAAAAATTGGGGAGAAGAAATGAACAGGCAATTTCTCAAAGAAGAAATACAAATGGTCAAAAGGCACATGAAAAAATGTTCCACATCACTAATTATCAGGGAGATGCAAATCAAGCAACAATGAGGTACCATCTCATGCCATAGAGACTGGCACACATCACAAAGAACAAGAACAATTAGTTCTGGTGGGGTGTGGAGAGAAAGGAACTCTCATTTACTGCTGGTGGGAATGTTTCTAGTCCTGTTTTTATGAAAAAAAAATATAAAGATTCCAAAAATACTAGAAATTGAGCTCCCATATGATCCAGCTATACCACTCCTAAGGATATTCCCTAGGAACACAAAAATACAATTCAAAAATGTCTCCTCACACCTATGTTCATTGCAGTGCTATTTACAATAGCCAGAATCTGGAAACAGCCAATATGCCCAAAACAGATGAATGGCTAAAGAACCCATGATAGATATACACAATGGAATATTATGCAGCCATCAGATGAGATGAAGTCATGAAATTTTCCTATACATGGTAGCACATTGAATCCATTAAGGAATAAGTCAGAAGGAGAGAGATAGACACAGAATAGTCTCACTCATCTATGGGTTTTAAGAAAAATAAAAGACATTATTGTAATAATGCCCAGAGACAATAGAGATGAAGGCTTGAAGGACCAGCTCATGGTATGAAGCTCACCACAAAGTGTGGTGAGTGCAATTAAAGAAATAACTACACTGACAACTATGGTGACAATATCAATGAATGAGAGAAGTAGAATGCCTGTCTCGAATACAGGCGGGGTGGGGTGGAGGGAGGGAGGAGGTAGATTGGGGAAATTAGTGATGGGAATGTTGCACTGGTGAATGGGGGTGTTCTTTTATGACTGAAACCCAACTACAATTATGTTTGTAATCAAAGTTCTTAAAGATAATATTATTTAAAAAAGAAAACAAAAAGAAAAACAAGAAATCTCGAGACCAAACTTGGGGTTGAGCATTAACAATGGAGACCAATCTTCGGGGTGATTATCAACCAAGAACTCCAGCCTGAGGTGAACAAACAACCCTAGAGAACAACATTGGAGTCAGATAGGAACCAAGGAGACCAAACCTTAGGGTATGTCATTAAACAGGGAGACTAAAACTGGGGGTTGACCATCAACCCTGCTGAAAATCCCTGGGGTAAGACATTAACCTATAGATCCACTGAGATGATTGCCCATTACATTGGAGACCAGCTGGGGGTCTTTATCAACTCTGGAGACCAACCCTGGGTCTTTGCCATTAATACTGGAGAGCAATCCTGGGTGTCAGCCATTAAACTTGGAGACCAACAGAGGGGTCAGTCATTCAACAAAGAGACCAAACTTGTGAGTCAGCCATAAAATCTGGAATTAAACTCTGGGTCAGCCATTAGACATGGACATTAATCATAGTGGAGACCAAGTTTGGATTCAGCTATAAATTTTGTAGATCAACCATTGAAATCATTTATTAGTCAAGGAGATGAAACCTATATGAAACCACCAAACATGGAGAAAAAACTGGCTGCCAGATATTAACCTAAAAATCAACACTGTGGGTAAGTCATTAGGCCTGGATATTAACCATGGGACCAACCCTGGTAGTTAGCTATTAACCATAAAGATCAGTCCTGGTGGTCAGTATTTAACCCTGCAGACAAGACTCAAAGGTGGGCATGACTCTAAGAATAGAACTGATAGTGTCATTATTAACCACAGCTCCAGTCCTGGCACTTGACTGTAAACCCTGAGCCAACCAAAAAAAACTTCACCAACCACACCACTCATAGACAATCCTAACTCTTTCATTTTAAAGGACATTTGATTTGTTATTCCTGTCTATTTTTTTAATATTGAGTAGGCCAAAGATTTCATTTGGCCCACTCAATCAATTTCATTTGATTTGTTTGTATCATGGTTCTTCAGTGCACAAATGAATGCTGAGAGTAGGAAAGGAGACTGGGGGCCACAGATAATGTCTGCAACCTGGATACCTGGATCAGTGTTTATGGATAAGGAAAACAGTAGACCTAGGCAGGAATGCAATGGGGCCATCTGGGATTTGTGATGTTTCATGGGACCAGCTAATGGGGAATAAACACATGAAACACCTTAAATATGTTCAGTGAAAGACCCTTCTTCTCCTGGTGATATGCCACAGCACCATGAAGCTCCTACATCTTCCACAGACACACAATCTTTCCACCTGTCACTCATCCTATCCCAGAGATCCAGCCATCATGTGGGCCATCAGAAAAGAACAGATGTAATGTCGAGGATTTTACATCTGACAATCATCATGGAACAGAGTTGGAGCTGAGCCACAATTGTGACCTAAGCTGGGACCTGCCTGGTGACAGGACAATGAGTGTTTGAGAACTGCATGGTGATGGTGGACAAAAGACCTCCTGCCTAGCATGCTCTTGATGGACATCCAGCCTTGGTCAAGGGAGGGCAGTGAGTGGCAAGTTCATCACAGTGCATAGTGGTGGGAGAATCTCTAAAAGGTTGTGCCCATCTCAAGGATCTTTGATGCAAAGAGATGGTTTCATGGATGAACATTGCTTTCTTCCTGGGCCTTTGAGTGCCACAGTAGATTCTAGCTCTGGGTCAATATCCCAGCCCACTGGCTCATGTCTGTTTGATATCTGTCCATTGCTACACTTTGTAGTCCAGTGACTCTACACAGCAGCATCTGAATCTGATGGAACCCAGATTAACAATAGGCATTAAGATCCAGATTGATGCATTCAACTCGTCCAATGCTAACTCTACTACACTGACTTAGTGTGTGGCCCTAGAGTCCCAGCACATGGGGTGCCAAGGACATCTACCACATCAGGAACTACTCAGAGGAGACCCTTGCAATCCTGCATCTTTAGGGTGCCTCCTTGCTGTTCACTGTTGAAGGTCCTGTGGGAGGACAGTGCCTATGGAGGCTGAGTAGAAAGATGTGTGGTATGTGGAAGAGGTGGGGTTCATGCAGGGGTGGTGGTGTGTATGAAGGGCTTTTCTTTTACTCTGATTGAAGAGAGAGGCATGATGCTGGCCTCCTCAGGATTTAGACACAAGGCCAACAGCCTGGATGTTCATGAATGACCCGAGGCGCTATGGTAGAGTAGGGACCTTTCAGTTGAACCTAGGAGACAGTCCAGTATCTGCCCAGGGCAGCCAGCTGGAATGCTTGCAAAGGCAGCTGTGCTGTATGCACTGAAGTGGGTGCCTGAGCTAGCAACTTTCATTCTTACCTCCCAAGAGCCAGTTCCTCAACTTCACAAGCTCTATATGCAGAAAGGCACACTGACAACTAGAAACAGACAGGCATGTTGAAATGAACCATCTACTGACAACTACCATCATCTTTAAGCCTAGCACTTGGTATCATTTAACATTTCCCTATTTTTAAAAGTGAATCTATGTTTTGTAACACACATACCAAGTGCATGTGATTAACAAATGAAATGAATGAGAAAGGGGTGGGGTCCACTCCAACTTGGGGCTAGGAGATCCCTAAAATCCTGCCGAACAGGGAAGTGGCCTGTTGTTAAGTCTCTGGACCTCAGGACTTAGGCTCATTCCAGGGTCCAGAGCATGATATAATAGTACAATAAAACCACAGTGGAAGTGAGTTTAACTTTACCCTGCTCCTCCAAGACAATCCCAATTCTGGCCACGAGATGGTAGTATGGCCTCAGATCAGCAAATTTCAGGACTGAATGGGACTTGGAAAGTGACCAGCAATAAAAAAACAGTGGGTCTCTTGGATGCCTTCTGTCTATACATTTAGCAGTTTTAAAAAATGCAATGCAATATTTTTCAAAGACACACTCCTTTTCATAAGATTTTTTTTTTAGTTTTTCTTTTGCTCCTTTTCCTAAGCTGCTTTTTTAATGTTAATCTAAAAATTTATTTACTTTACAAAGCCAGAACAAAGACAAAAAAGTGTCACTGACAAGACCCAGGTATCAGAAAAATATTTCTAAATCTTTTTAGTCTGAGAGAGATTCGAAAGTTTCAAAATCACTTGACAAGATAGGAGTCACGGTGTGGCCAAAGACCCCTGAGATGGACAGTCTGTTATCGTATATCTGTGGCTCTCGCAAGGCACTCAGACCATCACCATTGCTCTGGACAGATCTGGTTAAGCAGCCTGTCAGCTGAGCTCCAAATCCCTTGCAGCTGGTCTCCTGGGGAACATCACATTCACTACCTCACCTTTCTTGCTTGGATTTCTTCTGAGGACTTGATGAGTACTGGTGTCACACTTTACGGAGAAAGGAATGATGTTTCCACACTTATGTGCCTCGTGTCCCCTGGAATTGAGGCAGGGCATTGAGTTGAGAGACCAGGTTCCTAGTCCAGTCTGTGCCACACCCTCAGATCAGACACCCTGGCTAGGATTCCTCAACAGGCATTCTGCACATTCTTTTTTCTACCTTCCTCTTGATCCTCAATCCCTTCAAGAATAAACTATCACCCTGAAGCAAGCCTGAAGCTTTTACCTCTGGCCCTCAGTCTTTATGATTCCCACTTCCTGCATGCTTCAGTGCTTTATTTCAGCATCTGTGTGTGAGGGCAAACTGGAGCTTCACTGTCCTTCCCTGATGTCTAGGGATACTCCAGTATCCAAACTGAGAGGGTCACCTTTTAAAGTATTCCTTTTAGCCACTGCTAATTTTATTTCCCCCAGACTCTCCTACTGTCACTATCTCAAACCTTCTTTGTTCAGCTCTATCAGTCCCAGACAAATGAGTGGCCTGCATCAAATTCTCTGCCTAGGGACGGGAGTGGGGAGCTAGCATAAAAATCTGAAAGTCAGTCTGAAGAAAAACTACATCGATACCCTATTTATATATGGGTTTAAAATATTTTGTACATGTGCATAAAATGTGTACGAGATTACACACCATATTTTCATAGAAAATAAAAAATGGAGCACATTCTCTTTTGTCAAGCAAGAAGGTAGTTACTGGAAGGTGTGAGGGAGTAAGGAGAGAAATAAGTGTTCAAGGAAGAACACAGGCTTCTCCAGAGAGGAAAGCAAGCAAGAATTATGTTCAAGGGAGAACATTGTCTTGAAGAGCTGAACAGGTGTTCTTGAAAAGCTATTGACAAGTTTCTTCCACACTGAAACCCACCCAGTGTGTTGCTCATTATCTAGTGAAATGGGATGGTAGCTTATAGAGAGGTCAAGGAGAGTCAGGCTCCGTATTGCACATAATGCATAGTAACATATACTGGCTTTTGCATTTTAAAAATTGTGGGGATGACAATATGTAGTAGTCAAGCACTTGCTTTGCATGTTTGAGTCCTGCATTCCATCCCTGATGCCATATGAATACACACACATGCAGAAACACATGCCTACATATACAGCAAAATGTGCTCATGTATTTTCCTTTGGCTTCTCTTCTCGATGGGTCTTGTCAATTTCCCAGACTTCCACAGGTCAATTGGTCTTTACCAAAAGGAAAAGGGGACTTTCTTTTCATTATGTGGATCTTAGATTCCATAGACCACTTCTCTGACTCATTATGGACAATGGTGCTCCATTAGTCCATGCTCACAGGATAAGATGCCACACTCAGGTGACTTTTGAGCAGAAGTTAGTTTCACATAGTTGTGGAGGCTGAGAAGGTCAAGCGTAAACCACTTTCAGAATTGAGATCTTGGGGAAAGGCCTTTGCAGGTGCACACTACTCCCCCCACCTGCCTCACTCCACTATAGTGAGGATGATGGCCACCCTCGAAGTGGTCACCTCTGGTGACAAGCATCCTGGATGTTCTGAATCCCACCTGTGCATTTTGGAAAGGAACAAACATATGCACCATCTCAAGTAATCTGTGATTCAGAGAGCCATGTAGAAAATATCTGCTAAATTTGTTACAATGAAAGTGTTCACAATTTGACTGATCATGACGTTTGTGTGCTGTACATTTTTCACCAATCACTAGTCAACTGCCAAGATTCAGCTCCTCTGAGGGACCAGGCATTTTGCAAATAGATATTTTTTAATCTTTTATTTAAACACCTGGTCACAAGGTTGTTCATAATACATTTCAATCTCTATTTTTCACAGTTATAAAGTTATTCATGGTTGAGTTTCATTCATATCATGTACAACACCCTTCACCAGTGTACATTACCAGCCCCAATGTCATCAGTTCTTTCCTTTCCCCTACCCCGCTTGCCTCAGGTGCAGACATTTTTCTTCTCTCTCACTCAAATTCTCTGCTTTCCTCCCACTTGATTTTTTTTCAGACACTGTGGATTGCAATATTGTAGCTGAAGAGGCATTTTACATATCATTTTATCTCTTTAATCACCCAATTCTTGTTCAGAGTGATTTTTGCCAACTATCATTGTCATAGTGTTCCCTTCTCTGCCCTAAATGTACTCCTGTGATATTTGTGGCAAGTTTCCTACCATGAACTGGTCCTCCTGATCCTCATCAGGAATAGAATAGAATAGAATAGAATAATAGAATAGAACAGAAAGTCTTTTCATTTGTTAAAGATCAACTGACCTATGGAAGTTTGGGAAATTGGTAAGACCCATTCAGAAGAGAAGCCAGAGGAAAATGCGTGAGCACATTTTGCTGTATATGTAGACGTGTTTTGTGCATGTGTGTGTATTCATATGGCACCAGGGGTGCAATGCAGAATTCAAACATGCAAAGCAAGTGCTCGACTACTACATGTTGTCATCCCCACATTTTTTAAAATGCAAAAGCCAGTATTTGTTACTATGTGTTTTGTGCAATACGGAACCTGACTCTCCTTGACCTCTCTCTATAAGCTACCATCCCATTTCACTAGATAATGAGCAACACACTGGGTGGGTTTCAGTGTGGAAGAAACTTGTCAGTAGCTTTTCAAGAACACCTGTTCAGCTCTTCAAGCCCCTGTTCTCTCTTGAACATAATTCTTGCTTGCTTTCCTCTCTGGAGAAGCCTGTGTTCTTCCTTGAACACTTATTTCTCTCCTTACTCCCTCACACTTTTTAAAATAAATTTTAGTAACAACCATCTTGCTTGACAAAAGAGAATGTGCTCCATTTTTTATTTTCTATGAAAATATGGTGTACACATTTTATGCACATGTACAAAATATTTTAAGCCCATATATAAATAGGGTATCGAAGTAGTTTTTCTTCAGACTGACTTTCAGATTTTTATGCTAGCCCCCCACTCCCATCCCTAGGCAGAGAATTTGATGCAGGCCACTCATTTGTCTGGGACTGGTAGGGCTGAACAAAGAAAGTATGAGATAGTGTCAGTAGCAGTGTCTGTAGTGGAAAACTGGCAGTGAATAAAAAAGGACACTTTAGAAAGTGACCCTCTTAGCTTGGGTACTGGGGTATCCCTAGACATCAGGGAAGGAGAGTAAAGCTCATTTGCCCTTTTATACAGGTGCTGGAATCAAGCACTGAAGCATGCAGGAAGAGGGGACCATAAAGGCTGAGGGCCAGAGGAAAAAGCTCCAGGCTTGCTGCAGGGGTGATGGTTCATTCTTGAAGAAATTGAGGATCAAGAGGAAGGAAAGTAGAGAAAAGAATGTGCAGAATGCCAGTTGAAGAATCCTGGCCAGGGTGTCTGATCTGAAGGTGTGGCACAGGCTGGACTAGGAACCTGGCCTCTCAACTCAATGTCCTGCCTCAATTCCAAGGGACACAAGGCACCTAAATTCGGAGACATCATTCTTTTTTCCATAAAGTGTGACACCAGTACTCACCAAGTCCTCAGAAGAAATCCAAGCAAGAAAGGTGAGGTAGTGAACGTGATGCTCCCCAGCAGACCAGCTACAAGGGATTTGGAGCTCAGCTGACATTCTGCTCAATCAGTTCTGTTAAGGGCATGAGTGATGGTCTGAGCGCCTTGCGAGAGCCACAGATATATGAAAATCCATCTCAGAGTTTCTTGGCCACACCGTGACTCCTATCTTGTCGAGTGATTTTGAGGGTTTTGAATCTCTCTCAGACTAGAAGATTTACAAATAATTTTTTTGGTTTGTTTTGGTTTTTGGGTCATACCTGGCGGCGCTCAGGGGTTACTCCTGGCTCTGTGTTCAGAAATCACTCCTGGCAGGCTCGGGGGACCATATGGGATGCCGGGATTCGAACCAATGTCGGTCCTGGGTCGGCCCCTTGCAAAGCAAATGCCCTACTACTACTGTGCTATCTCTTCGGCCCCTACAAATAATTTTCTGATACCAGGTTCTTGTCAGTGACAGACTTTCTTGTCTTTGTTCTGGTATTGTAAATAGATTTTTAGGTTAACATTAAAAAAAGGATCTTAGGAAAAGGATCAAGTGTGTCTTTGAAAATTATTGAATTGCATTTTTTTGTTTTGGGGTCACACCCGGCAGCGCTCAGTGGTTATTCCTGGCTCTACACTTAAGAAATCGCTCCTGGCAGGCTCGGGGGACCATATGGGATGCCGGGATTCGAACGCCGACCTTCTGCATGCAAAGCATACTCCTTACCTCCATGCCCATCTCTCTGGCCCCTGCATTGCATTTTTTTAAAGTCGCTATATGTGACAGAAGGCACCCAAAAGACCCACTGTTTTTTTATTGCTGGTCACTTTCCAAGTCCCATTCAGTCCTGGCATTTGCTGACCTGGGGCTATACTGCCATCTCGTGGCCAGAATTGAGATGGTCTCGGAGGAGCAGGGTAAAGTTAGACTCACACAGTCCCCAGGTGGTTTTTTATCATACTAGGAAGTTGCTCTGGACCCTGGGAATGGGCCTAAGTCCCGAAGTCCAGAATCTTAACAGTCCATTTCCCTTTTTAGGATTTTAGGGAACTCCTTGCCCCAGATTGGATTGGACCCCACCCCTTTCCCATTCATTCCCACTTGTTAATCACATGCACTTAGTGTGTTTTAAAAACGAGGATATGGGGACCGGCTAGGTGGCGCTAGAGGTAAGATGTCTGCCTTGCAAGCGCTAGCCAAGGAAGGACTGCGGTTCGGTCCCCGGGCGTCCCATATGGTCCCCCCAAGCCAGAGGCAATTTCTGAGCGCTTAGCCAGGAGTAACCCCTGAGCATCAAACGGGTGTGGTCCGAAAAACCAAAAACAAACAAATAAACAAAAACCCGAGGACATGTTAAATGATACCAAGTGCTAGGCTTAAAGATGATGGTAATTGTCAGTAGATGGCTCATTTCAACGTGCCTGTCTGTTTCTAGTCATCAATGAGCCTGTGGAGCTGAGGAGCTGGCTCTTGGGAGATGAGCATGAAAGTTACCAGCTCAGGCACCCACTTCAGTACATATAGCACAGCTGCCTTTGCAAGCATTCCAGCTGGCTGCCCTGGGCAGATGTTGGACTGTCTTTTGAGTTCAACTGAAAGGTCGTACTTTACCATAGCATCTGAGGTCATGCATGGAACATCCAGGTTGTTGGCCTTGTGTCTAAATCCTGAGGAGGCCAGCATCATGCCTCTCTCCTCAATCAGAGTAAAAGGAAAGTCCTTCATGCACACCACCACTCCTGCGTGAACCCCGCTTCTTCCACATACCACACATCTTTCTACTCAACCTCCATAGTCACTGTCCCCCCACAGGACCTTCAACAGTGCACAGCAAGAAGACAACCTAAAGATGCAGCGTTGCAAGGGTCCCCTCTGAGTAGTTCCTGATGTGGTAGATGTCCTTGGCACCCCATGTGCTGGGATCCTAGGGCACACACAAAGTCAGTGTAGTAGAGTTAGGGTTGAACGAGTTAAATGCATCAATCTGGACCTTAATGCTTGTTGTTAATCTGGTTCCATTAGATTCAGATGCTGCTGTGTGGAGCCACTGGACTACCAGTGTACCAATGGACAGAGATCAAACAGACATGAGCCAGTGGGCTGGGCTATTGACCCAGAACTAGAAGCTACTGTGGTGCTCAAAGGCCCAAAAAGCAAAGCTCATCCAAGATGCCATCTTTTTACATCAAAGATCCTTGGGGTGGACACAGCCTTTTCGAGATCCTCTGCCATCATGCATTGTGATGAATTTGCCACGGACCGCCCTCCCTTGACCAAGCCTGGATGACCATCAAGAGCATGCTGAGCAGAAGGTTCTCAGGCCACCATCGCCATGCAGTGCTCAAATATTCATTGTCCTGTCATCAGGCAGGTCCCAGCTTAGGTCACAATTGTGGCTCAGCTTCAACTCTATTCCATGATGATTGTCAGATGTAAGATCCTCGACATTACATCTTCACTTTGCTGAGGGCCACTAAAGGCAAGATCTGTGGGACAGGATGAGTGCTGGCTGGGAAGATTGTGTGTCAGTGGAAGATGTAGGGAGCTTCAGGGTGCTGGGGCATGTCTCCAGGAAAAGAAGGGTCTGCCTCTCAACGTGTGGAGTCATTCTTCTGACTTCCCCTGTTGATAATGCTGGTGATGTCAGAGATTAAGGAGTTTGTGACTGGTAGCTAAGAGTGGAGTGGGATAGAAGAGTATGAGTGAATACAGATTCAAACCACCTGGGACTGGGAGCAACTGCAGTGAGATTACTGGCTCATTTTAGGTGAGTGTGGGATACCTTTAATGTGCCTCAGTCAACTGGGTTAGGTGAAAGTAGGGTGTGAGCTTTGTGTGATTAGGCCAAAGCAGAGTGTGATCTATGTGTTCCGCTGCATTCCCCAATATGGGAGTCATATTGGAGAATGTGAAGCTGAATGATCACAGTGACCAGCTGACTCCATTGCACCTTTCTCAGGTATGTTGTGCTCCTTATCCATAAGCACTGACCCAGATATAGGAATTATCTGTGGCCATCAGTTCAACCCTACCCCCACCCCAGCATCCATTTGTGTACTGAAGAATTGTGACACAAACAAATCAAAAGGAAGTCTTTGGTTTCTTCAAAATAAAAAAGAATAGAAAAACAGGCAGGAAAAACAAGCCAAAAGTACCTTCAAATGAAAGACTTTAGAATGTTTCTGAATGCCCAGTGTGATTGGTGAGGTTTTTTTTGGGCCAATTAAGAATGAAGCAAGATATGATAGGGAAAGTAGATAGGACCAGGCTCTTATCTTCTTTAGACTGTAGTATTATAGGGGAATTAGTAGTTTATTTGTTTTTGCCACACCTGGCAGTGCTCAAGGCTTACTCATGGGTCTGTACTTAGGAATAAAGTCTGGATCTGTGCAGCAGAAGTAGTATTGCTGCAAGAGACTAGGCTGTAGAACAGAAAAAAGGTGCCATTTAAGTCCCATGAGGGTCATTGTGCCAGGCTTGGCTTCAAGGATCCCTGTGCTGGCCTCAGAAGACACCCTAAAACATAATTTTGTGGTCACTCAAAGCCTCTGCATTTCCAATAGGCTATTCTTTCACTTCTCATTAGAGCGGTAGCTCTGGCTACTTTGAACATGAGCCTCACCTCATCTCCCTCACCCTATGAGGAACCCATCTTACATGTAATATTGTGTGAGAAACACCCCCAGATTGGTCCCTAGAGGCCTCCAACATCACAGTAGTGATGAGTGACACTTGGACCTGCAGCTCAAGGACAGACACATGAGAGACATCGGAGGCATAAAAAACATCAGAAACACATTTGTTCCCTGGGGTCTTGTGATCAGAAGACTGGAGGTCAGTCACACTGAAAGAAAGTTCACAGTATTTAGCTGGCTATTAATAAACTTGAGTATAACCTCAATTTTTATTCAGAATGGCTGCTTTTTTATTTAATCCTCCATAAAATAACCCACATGCAGGCACCATACTTGCACATGATGATGTAAGCACAGGACAGATACTTTACTGGTGATAGGAATATCAGCATTGCTTCATTGATTATAGGACAACCACCAAGCCTGGGCTGATTATTCTTGTTGACCACCTCCAGAGGTGGGCTCAGGGGCTGATGATCAGAGGCTGATCTGATTGTTCTTGCTGACCCCCAATGTGGGCTCTAAGGTTGGGCTCAGGAAACACTGGCTGCCCCCAAGGTGGGCTCTAGTTATCCTTGACAACCCCTAAAGTGGGACATAGGGATTATAGGCTGGTCTCCAAGTCAGGGCTCTGATTGTTCATGCTGAATCACAGATTTGGGATCTGGGGTTACTGAATGACACAAAAGTCTGGTCTCCATTTGTGCTTTCTGACTCCGGGGATACTGGCAGGTCTTCAAGGCTGGCTCCGATTTCCCTTGCTGAACCTCAAAGTTGGTTCACAGTTTAGAGTCTAGCCCCCTAGGCTGAACTCAATACTAGAGTTAATAATGATACCATTGGTTTTGTTCTGACCATTATGTCCCCCTCCCACCAGACTTTTGGCTCCAGGGTTCAACACTGATCACTAGGAATGATCTTTAGGGTCAATAGCCAAACCACAGTGTTGGTCTTTATGGTTGTTATCCAGACTTAACACTGTCGTCCACAGTGTTGATCTTCAGGTTAATATCTCGCAGCCAGGTTTGGTCTCCTTATTGAATGACTGACCCCTCTGTTAGTCTCTAAGGTTAATGGCTGACACCCACGATTGCTCCCCGGGGTTAATGGCTCAGACCTAGGGTTGGTCTCCAGAGTTGATGGAGAACCCCAAGATTGGTCTCCAAGTTTAATTATTCAATCCTCTCAGTTCATCTACAGTTTAATATTTTGCCCCCAGGGTTTTTAAGCTGGGTTGACAGTCAACCCCTAGTTTTGTTCTTCCTGTTGCTTTCCCAAGTTTGGGTTCTCCAAGTTTGGTCTCCAGGTTAATAATGTCCATCCTCCAGGGTTGGTCTCAGGATCAATTTCTAGTCGCCAGAGTCCCTGGTTAATTGATGATTCTGAGGGTTGGCCTCCAGTATTAATGGTCAATCCCAAATTGGTCTCCAGGTTTAATATCTCAAACCTAGAGTTGGTATCCAGGGCTAATGCCTGTCCCCAGACTTATTTTTCAGGGCTAATGACTGCCTCCACACTTGGTATCCAGGGTTAATGACTGCCATGAGGGTTATTTTTCAGGGTAATAATCAATTGCTATGGTTGATTTAAAATGCCCCCAGGGTTGGCTCCAGGGTCAATGACTGCTTCCAGGAAAAGTCTCCAGAGATAAGGTCATATCCCCCAGAATTGGTTCCAGGATTGATGACCAACCCCCAGGCTTTATCTCAGGGGTTTTCAGTGTTACGTTATTGTTGAATGGCCCTGGCAGTTCCACCAAAGAATAAGAGTATGAGAAGCAGAGGAGTCATGAAAAATTGTACAGAGCATATTTGTTCCATAGAGTCTTGGGACCAGGAAGATGGATGGAGGTCCCAGTCAAAGTCAACCTCTGAAAGAAACTATGAAGCATTCTAGAGGCTGCCTTGATCAGCCATGAATTGTCCCATCTGCAGGCCCTGGTGAGTCCACAGGTAACTTTCCTGAGCAGATTCCTATCCTTATTACTAGGTCCCTGCCCAACTTCAGGCCTCCACCTGGCCAATATTAACTACCAATACTAACTGACCAATACTAATAACTAACTAACTAGCTTCTTCCAAGTGCCCTGAATGCAAGGGTGCCTTGAGTGTTGTTTTCATTCTTTTGAGCAGCTTTGCCCTTTTCTTGGTGGTTTCTAGGCCTGGACACACTGAGTTTTTCTTGATGTATGAACACCTCTGAATGGTTTCCAAGCTCAGCTGACAATATCATTCTTCATCATAGTGCACACCCTGACCTCATGCATGGAACACAAATGCTATTTGCTTTATATTTGGAGTTTTGACATATCCAGCCCCACATCTTTATCCATACTCAGACTAAAGCCCATGTTGCCCCCTACCTCTTCCACACAGTCCATTTCTCTGCTCAGCCTCCATAAGCTCAGATCTCTTCAAAGCACTTGTTCCTCCTTCAGGATCCTTGCACTGGCCCTCTGATTGGTGTGCTCACTTCCCTCCATCATCAGGTATGAGTTTCACTGGTCCCTCCACTTTGTACCTTTACACTATTGGTCACCAAGGGAGGGATATTCACTTGGGCTCTGAGTATGAAGATATTTTGACTCCATCTTGCAAGGCACTTCTGAACCCCCTTAAATTCTGACTGAAAAATCAATGACAGACCATGTTGGCCTTTGACTCTGAAGGGTCAGGTTTGAGGACTGGCTGGGAAGCCCACCTCTTGCCTTCAGAGCAGAGCACAGAGCCAAGGGCAGAGGGAGACAGGAAAGGTACTTTATTCAAAGAAGGTCTGGAGAGTAACAAATCAGATCTAACAGTGGCCCATAGCTGGCCACAAGGTGCCACCTGTGCTGATGTAAATGTAGTCTGTGGCTGTAGAGGTTGTCCAGCTGTGCTTGAAAGCCCAGAAGCTCCTCCTCTCTCAGAAAGCAGTGGGTCTGCTCCCATAGCAGTTCAGCTCACCCAGTAGCAGGACCAAAAGCTGCAGGAGAGCCTCCATGTTGTCCTATTATGTCCAGAGTGGCCCAGACCTCCAGGATATTTTTCTTTCTTTTTTTATATTTTATTTAGACACCTTGATTATATACCTTGAATATATGATTGTGTTTGGGTTTTAGTCATGTATAGAACACCACCCCATCACCAGTGCAACATTCCCATCACCAATGTCCCAAGTCTCCCTCCTCCCCACCTGACCCCCGCCTGTACTCTAAACAGACTCTCCATTTCCCTCATATGCGGGGTCCTGCAAGCCCCCCGGAGGGGCCCGGCCAGCAGGAATCAGTCGAGAGGCTCACGGACAACCGCACCTTTATTTAGCAGGGCTAGAAGAACAACCACACCTGTAAAAAATCTAAGAGAGGTTAATAATAATGACCTTTGGCGATCAGACCGTTCAAAGGTGTCTTTATTGGGGTTCTGCATCTCTTATATAGAGAAGGAGAAGGGGGCAGGTAAAAGATGGTGTCAATTATACATTTTGGCGCGAAAGCCATGAAACAAAGGCAGTAAATCATTTTCCAGAAGGGAGGGAGAAGCAGTGACAATCTTGCAAGCACTCCTAAATCAGCAGCTTTCAAGGAATTGCCCTATGACCCTAAAGTAGGGCTTGTAGCCCACTTTCCGGAACTCTCAGCAGTTTTTATGGTGGGGCAAGCTTTGTTGCATTTAGCTATTAACTCAGGAATGTAGTTATAGTGAGACTTGGCTCCATGGTATCAGGCAGTGTCTTCCTCCCCTAGGCTGAGAAGTTACTTATTACTTGAAGGTTGCCTTTTTCCTGTTGGTATATGGGCTTATAGCAGACAGCACTTAGCACTGAAAAAATGGCAGGGAGTTTTGCAAAAGTAACCACTGAGTCAGTCACGGTAGCCAACACTCATACATTCTCATTATTAGGACAGTTCAAAATGTAGTTATTTCTCTAACTAAACTCATCACTCTTTGTGGTGAGCTTCCTGAGGTGAGCTGGAACTTCCAGCTCTTTTCTCTTTTGTGTCTGAAAATTATTATTGCAAGAATGTCTTTCATTTTTCTTAAAACCCATAGATAAGTGAGACCATTCTGCATTTTTCTCTCTCTCTCTCTCTCTGACTTATTTCACTCAGCATAATAGATACCGTGTACATCTATGTATAGGAAAATTTCATGACTTCATCTCTCCTGACAGCTGCATAATATTTCATTGTGTATATGTACCACAGTTTCTTTAGCCATTCGTCTGTTGAAGGGCATCTTGGTTGTTTCCAGAGTCTTGCTATGGTAAATAGTGCTGCAATGAATATAGGTGTAAGGAAGGGATTTTTGTATTGTATTTTTGTGTTCCTAGGGTATATTCCTAGGAGTGGTATAGCTGGATCATATGGGAGCTCGATTTCAAGTTTTTGGAGGAATCTCCATATCGTTTTCCATAAAGGTTGAACTAGACAGCATTTCCACCAGCAGTGGATAAGAGTTCCTTTCTCCTCACATCCCCGCCAACAATGCTTGGTCTCATTCTTTGTGATGTGTGCCAATCTCTGTGGTGTGAGGTGGTACCTCATAGATGTTTTGATTTGTATTCCCCTGATGATTAGTGATGAGGAGCATTTTTTCATGTATCTTTTGGCCATTTGTATTTCTTCTTTGTCAAAGTGTCTGTTCATTTCTTCTCCCCATTTTTTATAGATGTTTTTTTCTTGTAAAGGTATGTCAGTGCCTTGTATATTTTGGAGATTAGCCCTTATCTGATGGGTATTGGGTGAATAGTTTCTCCCACTCAGTGGGTGGCTCTTTTATCCTGGGCACTATTTCCCTTGAGGTACAGAAGCTTCTCAGCTTAATATATTCCCATCTCCAGGATATTTTTCAAGCTCTGTCCTTCCTAGTACTCTGGATGCAGAAAGGACAGGTAAAGACTATGAATAGACTCCTGTATGTAATTGTTAGTGTAAATTGATGCAGAAAGATCAATGTTTTTAAATTTTTTATATATTTTTCTTTTGCAAAGTATATGATAGCCACACCATCACAAGACAGGTGGCTATAACCCACAAGACTGAATTTTTATCAGAATGTGGGAGATAATCATGCCAATGAGTGGGGCCACCTTAACTTTGATATCAGGATCCTGCCCAACAGGCCTGGGTGCCAATTGAACACCAATCTTTCTAGAGGGGAGAGTCTAGCTCATTCCTGTTTTCTGTTCCTCCTGTGTTATGGCTCCTGGAGATCAGCCAGGCAATGGGACCTATAAGCATGGGATCAGATCTTTCTCTCCCAACAGGCTTCTCACTGGGGCCTTACTATAGTCACTATGGGCACAGGCACATGAGCAGTTTGACCCACACAGGCAGATCCCGGTCGGAACATCAGGGGGGCCAGACTCTCGCAGCTCTGAGGAACCTGCTGGATAGTTGCTGAGGCCTGTGGACAAGTGGGCAGCAGAGGGCTCAGAATAGACAAGAAGAGCAGGTATAGGGCCTACAAGGGTTCCACATATAGCAAGGCTAGTGACTGAAATCTATGGGCTACTGAAAGGTACCAGGAGTGTAGCCTTTGTGGTCCCAGGTGCAGGTGTCTGGAGAAGCCTTGAGGTGCCTGGAACTGGTGCACAGCATGGACAGATCAAACACTTGCGGGTCTGCGAAGGTGCCTTTTGTAAAGGGCTGGTTCCTGCTCTTGTTGGATGGCCTCAACACTGAGTTTCTGGGGCCCCAACGACACAGGCATGGGGTGGGCAGCAAATTGGGCCATAATGCCCAATGAAAATCAGGGATCTCTCATGGACCGGGTGCAGCTATGTTCAGATACTGAACATCTCTGAGTATTAAGGGGCAGAATCCCAAGATAACCCAGCCTTAAGAACCACAATGCGCTGGACAGATAGCATGGAGGTAAGGAGTTTGCTTTGCATGCAGATGGATGGTGGTTCGAGTTCTGGCATCCCATATGGTCCCCAGCACCTGCTAGGAGCGATTTCTAAGCGTAACTCAGGAGTAACCCCTGAGTACTGCCGGATGCGACCCCCCCCCAAAAAAAAAGAACCACCCTGCATTGTGACAGATGTGCCACTGCCCGCACTCTAGCCAATCCACAAATGTCAGTCAAGGCTGTGCTAGCCAATGGCAGAGCGGCCTGATGCCACCAATCGCCACGCACTGCTCAAATACTCACTGTGAGGCTCAGCTCCCACTCTGCCCTTCCCTTGGTTATATGATGACTGTCAACCTTAACATTCCTTAAGATGTTAACAACCTTAACATCTGCTCTTTGCTGCAGGCCCACAAGATGGTGGGATCTCTGGAACAGGACAAATGCCAGGTGGAAAGATTGTGTGTCTGTTGGAGAGTGGGGATCTGCAGGGTGCTGAGGCATGTCTCCAGAGAAGAAGGGTCTGCCTCTGAATGTGTTTAAGATGCCATCCTAAAAAGCATTGCTTGTTCCCCATCCACTGCTTGTTCCCCACCTTCCAGTCCCATGAAAAATCGCAACTCCTAGATGGTCCCATTGCATCCATGCCCAGGTCTGCTGTCTTTCTTATCCATAATCACTGAACCAGGTACTCAGGTTGCAGACATTATCTGTGGCCCTCAGTCCCCTACCTTATTTTTAGCATCCATTTGTACACTGAAGAACCGTGATACAAACAAATTACAATGAAGTCTTTGGTCTCCTCAAAATAGGAAGAAAAATAACTAAAAGGAATAACAAGGGAAAAGTCCCTAAAAACTAAAGAATTGGGATTATTTATGGATGGCCAGTGTGGTTGGTGAGGTTATTTTTCTTTAGTTGGCTCAAGGTTTACAGTCAAATGCCAAGACTAGAGTCTATGGTTTCTGTTCTGAGAGTCATGCCCACCCTAGATTCTTGTCTGCAGGGTTAAACACAGACCACCAGGACTGATCTCTAGGGTTAATAGCTAATTACCATGGTTGGTCCCAGGGTTAATATTCAGGTCTATGACTGACCCACAGTATTGATCTCCAGGTCTGGTAGCCAGATTTTCTTCCATGTTTGATGGTCAACCCAAAGGTTTGATCTCCTTGAGTAAAGACTGATTTCAATGGTTGGTCACAAAAATTTATGGCTGAATCCAAGCTTGGTTTCCACCATGATTAACATCTATGTTTAATGGATGACCCAAAATTAGACTCGAGGATTTATTCCTGACCAACAGGTTTGGCCTCCTTGTTGCATGACCTTGGTCTCCAAGGTTAATATTTGACCCTCAGGGTTGCTCTCCAGCATTAATGGCCAGGATCCAGGGTTGGTCTCCAGAGTTGATGAAGATCCTCAGGGTTGATCTACAATGTAATGGGCAATCCTCTCAGTTGATTCTATAAGTTAATGTCTTACCCCAGAGATTTTCAGCAGGGTTGATGGCCAACCCCCAGTTTTGATCTCTCTGTTTAATGACATACCTCAAGGTTTGGTCTCTTTGGCTCATGTTTGACTCCAATGTTGTTCTCTGGGGTGTTAGATCACCTCAAGGCTGAATTCTATGGCTAATGATGGCCCCTGAGGATGGGTCTCTGTATTAATTGTTGACCACAAGGTTGGTCTCAGGGCTTAGTGGCTCAAACCCAAGGTTGTCTCCAGGGTTAATAACTGCCCCCAGATTTGGTCATCAGCACTATTGACTTACCTCTAGGGTTAATCTCTTGAGTTGATGATTGTCCCATGTTTGGTCTCAGGGATGAATGGCTGATTCCCAACACTGATGCCAGGGTCCATGGTCAAACCCCAGTGTTGACTCAAGGGTTTCTCAAGTCACAACATTGCTTATTCACCCTGCAACTGCAACTTCAAGAAGCAAATGCTGACGCAGGAAATAATCCACACACAGTTAAGAAGAAACAGGTTTAGGGACTTCCACTGCAAGCCTTCTCCTAGCAGTAAGGCAGCAAGCAGAAAGTTCAGTAGTGGAAAACTGAAACCACAAGCAGCTTCTCCTTGAGACCCAGAGCTTTAAGACCCAAGGACCACATCCTGGTGAGGAAAACAGGTAGGTAAGATACCACTCCAAAAGGTGCTTCCATCGAATGAATAACAGACACCAGCAAAGAAGAAATAGTCTAAATAGGACGGAAACCAGTTAATCCATCACATATCACTTAAAGGAATGTCCAGTCCATGTCTGCTCATACAAGGAAACAAAAAGTTGTTTCATGGGGCTGGAGCGATAGCACAGTGTTTGCTGTCCTTGTTTGTAGGGCATTTGCCTTGCACACAGCTGACCCAAGATGGACCTGGTTTGATCCCTAGCGTCCCTTATGGTCACTAGGAGTGATTTCTGAGTGCACAGCTAGGAGTAACCCCTGAGCATAACCAGACATGCCCCCCAAGATGTGGTTTCTGAATCTGTTCCTAAAGAACAAAGAAGCCCATGGACAGGATATCATAGAAGTCAATGCCACCATATGCCTCCACGTCTAGTCAACAGTGCTGGGTAAATCAGAACCCTCCATTCAATTTCACGGTCTTTCAGATGACACCATGTCTGTTAAGGGGCTGGCCCTTCCTTCCAGCTCCCTATTTATCCATTCCCATAAATTACTCCCTCATAAATAATCTGCTACCCTGAAGAATGGAAGCACAGAATGTTCAGATAACAATGAACTGTTGTTCATTCAAAAATGAATAAAATAATGATCTAAATAATTAGACAAGTGACTGTTTGTCCATTCCTTTCATCATTGCTTCAGTGGATACTGTCTTGACACCTACTTTATTTTATGTGCTATTCTAAAAACTGAGGTCTTAGAGAAGACCTAATCCCCCAGGAACTAAAAGGCTTGATGCCTTGGACCATACGGATATCAGTGGGTATGGATTAATAGCAGAGCTATGATGGCAAGGAACCTTGATGGCAGGAAGGTTTGAAGATGTCTGTGGTACAAAGGGTCTGAGTCACATATTTTGTCCATCAAAGCACATCAGAACCATTACCTTCATTGTCATTTGCAGAGTTGATCACGAAAGCTTTCAGGAGTCCATCCACCTGATTTCAGTGCTGAGCTCTAGAAATGCATCTGATTGGAAGATCTGAATGAACTCAAGGGAGTTTTCAATATTGAGATATGCTTGGGGCCACACCTAGTAGGACTCAAGAGTGGTGCTCAAGGTGCTGTTGCTCTGTAGTGGGGAAGCAGAAGATCACTCATGATGATGCCTGGAAAATCTTATAGTGTCAGAGATTGAATCTGACACTCCTGCCTTGCTTAAGCTCTTTAAGCTAATTCTGTCTCAAAGGTTAACTCTCTCCCCTTTATTTCCTGTGTCCCTTTGTCCCTTCTCTCCCTCCCTTCCCCCTTTTTCCCTTTCCCTCCCTTCCCTTCCCCCTCCCTTTATCCCTCCCTTCATTCTTCCCTTCTTCCCTCCCTCCTTCCCTTTCCTCCTTCCCTCCCTCCCTCCCTTCCTTTCTTCTTTTCACCCTTCCTTTCCTTTTTTTCATATATTTATTTTACTGTGATTACACACATAATTGTAGTTGGGTTTAAGTCATAAAATGAACATCCCACACACCCCCTTCACCAATGCAACATCTCCACCACCAATGCCACCCATCTCTCTTCTCCCCCATCCCCTTTTCTATTATTTGCCCACACCTAGTAGTTGTTGTGTATGTAAACATTTTAATGGGACACACATACCACACCACCCAAAGGGCCGGCGCCGGAGCACGCCGCACCTGAATCCCACTCCCCAGGACATGCTCCCATTGTTCTCCAAAACTCCAGCTTTCCTTCCCGGAGAGGCCACCCCACGTCCCTGCATTGCAAAGAGAAATCAGAGAAGGGCCAGGAAGCAGCTGCGGGGCCGGAGGGATGCAATGCAGCGGGGTGCTGGCAGGAGCGGCAGGCAGGCAGGAAGGTCGGGGATCTGACTTTGCCTACAGCCTGCCTTCCCGTGAGCCTTCCATGGAGGTCATCTGCCAGCCTGCCTTCCCGTGAGCCTTCCGTGGAGGTGAGTCCACACACCCAGAAAGGGAGGAGTCACTGAATTCCGCTGGATCTCAGATACCAGCACCCTTCTGCCTCTCTTCTCTGCTGTCCTGCATTTTCGGCCTGATTTCATCCTGGATGAGGCTCATCTGCCAGCCTGCCTTCCCATAAGCCTTCCGTGGAGGTGAGTCCACACGCCCAGAAAGGGAGGAGCCAGAGGAGCACCCTTCCCGACGGTGCACATCATTTAGCCAATGAATACAACCACAACACGTAGAAAAACCCGCAATACTAATATGACAATGGGGAAACAACACGGGGCCAGTGCCAGACATAGAGAATGAAGATGGCAACTCTGATGACTTGAGCCTGACCAACCACCTAGTCAGTCTCTCAGATAAGGACTTTAGAGTTGCAATATGGAAGATGTTCAAAGAACTCAAACAAAGTATAGAAGAGAACACTAGTAAGAATCAAGAGAATATGAAGATAGAAATGAGAAAACTCCAAACTGAAATTTCAGATCAAATAACAGGTCTGAAAAACTCAGTAGATGAATTGAAGAAAAACATGGTTGAGCTTTCCCACAGGTTAACAGCAGCTGAGGATAGAATCAGTACACTGGAAGATGAGATGCATAACAATTCCATACAGCAGAAGAAATTGGAAAAAAGCCTCAAAGCAAATGATCAAACAATGGAAAAATTACTCAAAGAATGGGAACAGATGAAAATAGAAGTCTATGATAAGCTCAACAGAAACAACTTAAGAATCGTTGGAGTCCCAGAGACTCAGGAAGAAAATCTCCAGGAAGAATCAACAGTCAAGAACATCATTAAAGAGAAACTACCAGAGCTAATGAATACATGCGATCAAATTCTGCATGCCTGAAGAGTGCCAACTAAAAGAGACCCCAGAAAAAACACCACAAGACACATCCTAGTCACAATGATGAATCCCCTAGATAGAGACAGAATTCTGAAAGCAACAAGATCGAAAAGAGAAATTACATTCAAGGGAACATCCTTGAGATTTACTGCAGACCTGTCACCAGAAACACTCAAGGCCAGAAGGCAGTGGTGGGACATAGTGACAAAACTCAATGAAATAAATGCTTCACCTAGAATACTGCACCCAGCAAAACTCACTTTCACGTTTGAAGGAACAATACATAGTTTCACAGACAAACAACAGCTCAAAAACTTCACAGACTCAAAACCATTCTTAAAAGAAAAACTGAACAGATTACTTTAAGACAAGGCTTACCAACAGACACACCAAACTTTGATATAAAGATGGCACTAACTCCCAGGACAATTCTTTCTCTCAATGTCAATGGACTAAATGCACCAGTTAAGAGACACAGAGTGGCTAAATGGATCAAAAAACTCAATCCAACCTTCTGCTGCCTACAAGAAACACACCTGAATAGTCAGAACAAACATAGACTCAAAATAAAAGGCTGGAGGAAAATCATCCAAGCAAACAACACCCATAAAAAAGCAGGAGTGGCCATACTAATATCAGATGATGCAAACTTTATACTTAGGAAAGTTGTAAGGGACAAAGATGGACATTTTGTATTAATCAAGGGATATGTACAGCAGGAAGAAATCACCCTCCTAAACATATATGCACTGAATGAGGGGCCAGCAAAATATTTAATACAACTGTTGACAAATCTGAAAAATAATATCAATCACAACACAATAATTGTGGGAGACCTCAACACGGCATTGTCAACACTAGACAGGTCAACCAGACTGAAACCCAACAAGAATATACTAGACCTGAGGAGAGAAATGGAAGAAAGAGGCCTAGTAGATATATACAGGACACTCCACCCCCAGAAGCCTGGATACACATTTTTCTCTAATGTACATGGGACATTCTCCAGGATAGACTACATGTTAGCACATAAAACATACCTCCATAATATCAAGAGGATAAAAATTTTGCAGGCTGCCTTTGCTGACCACAAGGCCCTGAAATTATATATGAACTACAAAGGGACACAGAAGAAAAACTTTAACACCTGGAAGTTAAACAGCCTCATACTGAATAATCAGTGGGTCCGAGATGAAATCAAAGAGGAAATCAAAACCTTCCTGAAAACAAATGACAATGGAGACACAAACTATCAGAACCTATGGGACACAGCAAAAGCAGTACTGAGAGGAAAATTTATAGCATCAGGAAAGAAGAAGGAGCATACCTGAATAGCTTAATGATACAGCTCATAGAATTAGAAAGTGCTCAACAAAAGGATCCAAAAATAGGGAGGCAGAAGGAAATAACAAAGCTGAGAGCAGAAATCAATGAAGTGGAAACCCGAAAAACCATCCAAAAGATCAACGAAAGCAGAAGTTGGTTCTTTGAAAAAATAAACAAGATTGATAGACCACTGGCAAAACTAACAAAGAAAGAAAGAAAAAATTAATAACTCGTATTAGGAATAAAAAAGGAGAGATCACTACTGATATTGTAGAGATTCAATGGGTAATCAGAAACTACTTTGAGAAACTCTATGCCACTAAAAATGAAAACCTGGAAGAAATGGATAAATTCTTGGAATCTTATAATCTTCCACGATTGAATGAAGAGGATGTAGCATATCTAAACACATCCATTACTATTGAGGAAATTAAGACAGTAATCAAATGTCTGCCCAAAAACAAAAGCCCAGGCCCAGATGGATTTACTAATGAATTCTTTCAAACCTTTCAAGAGGAACTACTACCAATCCTGACAAGACTCTTTCATGAAATCGAAAAAACAGGAAAACTTCCAAATAGCTTTTATGAAGCCAACATCACCTTGATACCTAACCCAGACAGAGATGCTACGAAAAAAGAAAATTACAGACCAATATCGCTGATGAATGCAGATGCAAAGATCCTCAACAAAATCCTGCCTCATTAAGAAGATCATCCACTACGATCAAGTAGGTTTTATCCCAGGAATGCAAGGCTGGTTTAACATCCGTAAATCTATCAACATAATACACAACATTAACAGCAAGAAAAATAAAAATTACATGATCATATCAATCGACGCAGAGAAAGCATTTGACAAGGTCCAACACCCATTCTTGATCAAAACTCTCAGCAAGATGGGAATGGAAGGAACCTTTCTCAATATAGTTAAGGCCATCTACCACAAGCCAGAGGCAAATATTGTCTTCAATGGAGAAAAACTGAAAGCCTTTCCTCTAAATTCTGGCACAAGACAAGGCTGTCCTCTCTCACCACTCCTATTCAACATAGCACTGGAAGTACTCGCTATAGTGATTAGGCAAGAAAAAGATATCAAGGGAATCCAGATAGGAAAGGAAGAAGTCAAGCTCTCACTGTTTGCAGATGACATGATACTTTACTTAGAAAACCCCAAAGACTCTACCAAAAAGCTTCTAGAAACAATAGACTCATATAGCAAGGTGGCAGGCTACAAAATTAACACACAAAAATCAATGGCCTTTCTATACATCAATACTAATAAGGAAGAAATGGACATTAAGAAAACAACCCCATTCACTATAGTGCCACACAAACTCAAATATATTGGAATCAACTTGATTAAAAATGTGAAGGACCTATACAAAAAAAACTATAAAACTCTGCTCCAAGAAATAAGAGAGGACACGTGGAAATGGAAGCACATACCCTGCTCATGGATTGGCAGGATTAACATCATTAAAATGACAATACTGTACAGATTTAATGCGATCCCCCTAAAGATACCCATGACATTCTTCAAAGAAGTGGATCAGGCACTTTTGAAATTTATTTGGAACAATAAACACCCTCGAATAGCTAAAGCAATCATTGGGGAAAAGAATATGGGAGGAATTACTTTCCCCAACTTTAAACTTTACTGCAAAGCAATAGTTATCAAAACAGCATGGTATTGGAATATGGATAGGCCCTCAGATCAGTGGAATAAGCTTGAATACTCAGAGAATGTTCCCCAGACATACAATCACCTAATTTTTGATAAAGGAGCAAAAAATCCTAAATGGAACAAAAAAAGCCTCTTCAACAAGTGGTGTTGGCACAACTGGGTAGCCACTTGCAAAAAATTGAACTTAGACCCCCAGCTAACATCATGTACAAAGGTAAAATCCAAATGGATTAAAGACCTCGATATCAGACCCAAAACCATAAGATATATAGTACAACATGTAGGTAAAACACTCCAGGACATTGAGACTAAAGGCATCTTCAAGGAAGAAACTGCACTCTCCAAGCAAGTGAAAGCAGAAATTAACAGATGGGAATATATTAAGCTGAGAAGCTTCTGCACCTCAAAGGAAATAGTGCCCAAGATACAAGAGCCACCCTCCTGAGTGGGAGAAACTATTCACCCAATACCCATCAGATAAGGGGCTAATCTCCAAAATATACAAGGCACTGACATACCTTTACAAGAAAAAAACATCTAATCCCATCAAAAAATGGGGAGAAGAAATGAAAAGACACTTTGACAAAGAAGAAATACAAATGGCCAAAAGACACATGAAAAAATGCTCCACATCACTAATCATCAGGGAGATGCAAATCAAAACAACGATGAGATACCATCTCACACCACAAAGAATGGCACACATCACAAAGAATGAGAATAAACAGTGTTGGCGGGGATGTGGAGAGAAAGGAACTCATCCACTGCTGGTGGGAATGCCGTCTAGTTCAACCTTTATGGAAAGCGATATGGAGATTCCTCCAAAAACTGGACATCGAGCTCCCATACGATCCAGTTATACCACTCCTAGGAATATACCCTAGGAACACAAAAATACAATACAAAAACCCCTTCCTTACACCTATATTCATTGCAGCACTATTTACCATAGCAAGACTCTGGAAACAACCAAGATGCCCTTCAACAGACGAATGGCTAAAGAAACTGTGGTACATATACACAATGGAATATTATGCAGCTCTCAGGAGAGATGAAGTCATGAAATTTTCCTATACATGGATGTACACGGAATCTATTATGCTGAGTGAAATTAGAGAGAGAGAGAATAACGCAGTATGGTCTCACTCATCATGGGTTTTAAGAAAAATGAAAGACATTCTTGCAGTAATAATTTTCAGACACAAAAGAGAAAAGAGCTGGAAGTTCCAGCTCACCTCAGGAAGCTCACCAAAAAGAGTGATGAGTTTAGTTAGAGAAATAACTACATTTTGAACTGTCCTAATAATGAGAATGTATGAGGGAAATGGAGAGCCTGTTTAGAGTACAGGCGGGGGTCAGGTGGGGAGGAGGGAGACTTGGGACATTGGTGATGGGAATGTTGCACTGGTGATGGGTGGTGTTCTTTACATGACTGAAACCCAAACACAATCATGTATGCAATCAAGGTGTTTAAATAAAAAAAAAACATTTTAATGGGATTATTATGTTACTGACCCTACCCTGATTGTGCCCTGCCCTAGGGTGTGACCTGGCATTCTGCTCCCACCCTAGGGTGGTACCTGATTCTGCTCCCACCATTGGGTGGTACCTGATTCTGGGGCATAAAAGCAAGGGTCTATGGAAGGCGAGGGGCTTTTTTCCTGGGCCTATTCTTAGGCCTTTTGGCTTTGGCCTCTTCATGGAATAAAGAGCTGTTTTCTTTGGAAGCCTGATTGCCTGTTGGCTTTCTTCCCGCCACATTCACTTCAGAACCGCTGACTGAACAGGGTAACAGACGTATGGTCCGAGCTGGAGGAGAAAGGCCTCGTCCTCCATCCCTCCATCAGTCAACCTCTTCAGGGGATGACTTGCAACAGTAGTTCTCAGAGCTTCATGTTCAGAATTTAGAGATCACTCCTAGAAATCTTTTTACCTGCTGTCCTATGTCTCCTGCCTCATGGTTGATCAATTAAAGGGACTCATCTATTTGGGTGGACAAATACTCATTGATTCTCTGCCACATACCTTTCTGTTCCAGAAGACTTGGTAGCACAGGGGCTTGACTTCTTCTTGATTCCAGATTCCTTAGTCTCCTACTCTGAGCTTGAAGCTGCTTCAGAACTATTCAGACCTGGAACCCAGTTCTCTGCCATGCATTGTTTAAGGGTTTTTCTCATTTTTCTTCCTAGATTCTGTGTTTCTCTCCTGCTATTCTGGGCAGTTTTTGTCTTCAGTCTTCCTTCCACATTAGCCACATAGATTTGGTTCCTCTGGCCTATCCAAAGGTTTAGGGGTGTGTGATAATCACCTCTAAATGACTGCATATGAATGTTCTATGCAAATAAAACAAAGGAAACACACAGAGATGCACCAATTTACTATTTTCTTTTTTTTACTCCCCCTCCCCCAATTTACTATTTTCAACACATTGGGGTGCATCCCTACACGAAGGGCTCTTTGTGCAGCATCTCAGAAACTCAAACAGAACCATGGATCAGAGTGGATTGGGGTGGATTGAAGTGAAGTCAGTTCTTCACTCAGTTCAATCTCCATGGGGTTGTTTTTAGAAGTTCCAAATGGACGTCCCCTGCTGTCTCTGATCTCAGACACTAGTGATTTTCTTTGCTTCCTTTCATCCTCCTCCAAAGGTTCAGGTATTCCAGCCTCCTTTTCTGATGTCCTCACATGGATGCACCTTGCTCCATGCCCCTCAGTTACCCAAATAAATGTCCATCACTGTCATGCTCTGCAACTACCTGCAGCCTTTGACTCTCTGGACCTGCACCACTGTCCTAAAGCTCTTTGAGCTGACAAAAGTATTTGGTTCTTTGTTCAGGCTCTGCCTGTACCCCTGTACATTTCTCTCTTATTCTCACAGGTCTAATTCATCACATAGGCCTTTTGCTCAGAACACAGAGGACAGCAGAGTAGAGTCACAGAGTGGGTGAAGTCACTGGGGTTATGCCAATGTTATGGACATGAGAGGAGGCTTGGCACAGACTGGTTCCTGCTATCTAGTGACTCACCATCACCGGGACCACTCTTGGTGAATTGCACCAACCGTGCAGAGAAATGTTTCTGTCTTTGCCACACAGTGATATGGACCTCAGGTAGACATTTCAGAGACAAATTTGTTCAAGGGAGTCAGTTCTATCAAGAAGCAATCCTAAAGAGGCATGTAGGACCAGAAGCACAGGACTAGTGGTGGGATTTCCCACAAGGGCCCGCTGCAACTCGGGCTGCCCAAAAAGAAAGAGACTCTGTAAATCTAAACTCTTATGCTATGTGCATGTTCCATGTTCCATCTGAATAGGAAGTCCAGCCAGAGCACCACTAAGGCACAGTCCTTGAGGCCCACAGACTCTGGTCTTTCCCCCAAGGTGCCTGAGTCAGCCACATACAGGACCCAAAGCTCCTACCAAACTCCCTTGCATTTACATGCAGGACGGGTTGCCTCAGAATCACTGTGGGGGATCCTCAACCTCCTGTACTTAGGATTCCCTAAAAAGGAGGTAGGAAAATGTCCATACTTTTAGAGTTCAGAATGCATTCACTTAAGATATTTGCTTTTCTGATATTTGCTTTTAAGAAGCAGCATCTAGGGGTATGAGAGATAGTACAATCAGTTGAGAGTTTGCCAGATTCTATCTCAGGCATTCCATCTTGTCTCTGAGTATACTAGGAGTGATTTTTAAGTATAGTGACAGGATAAGTACTGAGCACCACTAAAAGGTGCAAGAAACAAAAATTAAAAATTAAAAAATAAAGAGGCCACATGGGCAAAAGCCTGGTTCTGCAGGGCCTTATGCACACAGCAATCACGCTACAGAACTAAAGTGAGTCCCCTAGTCACTCAGTGCTCCTGGTGGTCCTTAGAGCCACTGAAGCACAGCAGAAAGAATAGCAAGTGTAGCAGGAAGTGAGAAAGGTCACTCATAAATCAAGGGTAGACAGAGCCCATGAGGCTGCTGAATTGGACACTGGAGGACCTTAGACACTCTTCCCACTAGCTGACAAGTTTTAAGGTAGTTATGATACTTCTAAAAACTAAATCCAAATACAGAATCCACCATTCCTCCCAGGACTGGCTTTGGTTGTGTGCAGACATTCTAATAAAGTGTGCAAGCCATGGACACCTTGGCTAAAATGCTTGACTGAGTCAACATGCCAACCAAGCTGGAGATGAAAGGGAACTTCACATGCTTTTTGAAAAAGTCCTGGAAGAAAGTCCAGGAAACAGGTGACAAATTGACCTCAGAGACAGGGGTTGGGTAATGAGGGACAGGATGAAAAGGGGACAATGTAATTAACTGAAGAGAGGGTGGAGATAGGACAACAGGAAAGAAGCTGGCTTTTATGAACTTGGCCATCATGAGTCCCGTTTTTTTCATCTGAATTTGCTAAGCAATGACTATTACTGACTGAACAGCTGCACCTATTTAGTGGCGTGAACTCATCTAAATAACACATACTAAATAATGTGTTTCTTACACATGCAGTGCCTGCTGGGTGTTAGGAGACAAGATGAATCAAACCCTTAGCAAAAATAAAAATAAAGACATAAGTTTAGAGCTGGAGAGGGAGCCAGGGGCTGGCACTGCTCTGTGTAATGGGACCCAGAGCCAAAGCTGACACCATCATACATGTTTCCCCAGCACTGTTATGAGCAAACTTCCCACCCCTAGCACACAGCTGTGAATGAGCCATCACTGGGGTGAGGTCCAAACCCGCCAAATTTATAATTTTAGACAAGAAAAAAGTAATGTCAGAGTGACCCATTCCTTGTTTTTGACTTTCTGACTCACTAAGGAATGTTCTCAGCTCTGCCATGTGATGGGTGATGAAGGTGGTAATCAGTGAACTCTGTGCCAGGGCTGAGGGAATTAGAAGACCACTTTATGTCCTGATTGACCATGCAAGGTCCTGCTTTTTCACCCAAGTCTTGTGCTTCTGAGGTATATATATGAATATATTTCTATTTTTTTCACTTTTTTGGTTTGGGGGTTACACTCACTGGTGTGTGAGGTATTCCTGGCTCTGCACCCAGGGGTTACCCCTGCTTGGGCCTGGGTGACCCAATGTAGAGCTGGGTATCAAACTTGAGGTACCATCTCTCTAGACCTTTAAATAGCTCCTCCTCCTCCTCCTCCTCCTTCACTTCCTCTTCCTTCTCCTCTTTTTATGGAGCCACATCCATCAAGTCTCAGGACTTACTACTGGATTTGTGCTCAGAGATCACTCCTGAGGGTACTCAGGGACCCATATGGGATACCAGTTATATATCTCGGCAAGTGCCCTGTTTTCTGTACTATCACTGGCTCCTTTGAATATATCTTCAAAAGAGAATAACTCTGTATACGAGACAAATGTTTGTTTTGCAAAGAATCTTTCTAATTGTATTCCCTTATTCTTGCTTTGTACTGGTTATTTTTATGGGGGGGGGTAATATTGGGCAATGTTCAGGAGTTACTTCCACCTCAGAGTTCAGGGATAACTTTTAACTGGTTTGGGGAAACCATAGGGGGGATTGAACCAATGGTGTCCAAGACAAGCATTATACCTGGGAGGCAGGAAGCTAGTCCTTGAGTGGACACTCAGGAATGGAGTGCTCTCCTGTCTAGGCCATTGGCAGCCAGAGGAACAGATGCTGCTTGGTAGTTTGGGCAGCAACTAGCAATGAGGCAGGAGGTAGCAGGGTTTGTTGGGTGCCTACTGTGGTGCCTGGAACTGTTGTGCCCTACATGCTGTATGCTTGCTCCAGTTTGGCTGTCTACATTTTGTGAGTGGTCGATGTTGATCCAACACTTACCTCTCTGAAGTTACATGGAAAATAGCCAAGTGATTTCTAGCAGTTACATGGAAAATAGCCAAGTGATTTCTAGCTTATTATTTTCAGTCAAATAATGAAAACTGTGAATGGCTTAGACATATGCATCATCTTCTCGAGAACAAATTTTGGCCATTTGAGGTAGACTTAGGATTGTTTCCATGTGACAAAAAACACACTACTTATTTTCTTTTATTCATTTTACCATTTCTGTCCTTTGCAACAATTGGAGCCATGAAGGTTCCCATCCTAGTTGGATCACTAGAGGCAAGTGAGTAGGGGAAAGAATCAAATTTGAGGCTTCACACCTACAGAACTGACTCTTCACTATAGCCACATCATCAGGCCCCAAACATTTTATTTCTAAATTAAAGACAGTTTTTTTTTGTTTTTTTTTTTTTTTAGTTTTTGGGTCACACCCGGCGGTGCTCAGGGGTTAGTCCTGACTGTCTACTCAGAAATAGCTCCTGGCAGGCACAGGGGAGCATATGGAACATCGGGATTCGAACCAACCACCTTTGGTCCTGGATCGGCTGCTTGCAAGGCAAACGCCGCTGTGCCATCTCTCCAGGCCCTAAAGATAGTCTTATAGCAAAATGAATTCTAATTGCTTAATTAATTTTTAAGGGGGCCACAACCAGTCATGCTTAGGCCTTACTCCTGGCTATATAGTTAGGAATCACTTGTGGCATTGCTCACTAGATCAAATGAGATGCCAAGAATTAAAACTGCTTTGGCTGCATATAAAGCAAGTGTCCTACCTACTATATTCTCTCTGCTTTTTAAAGTTCTGTGGCACATCTACATAGTCAAAGAAGTCAATTGTTTATTCAGTGTAAATTAGTGACAGATTGACAATATGATAAGATTATAGAATAAAATGACTTTTTTACTTTAAAGGTCTTTTTTTTTTTATCAGAAATACATAGTAGCAAAAAATAGCAGGTAGGGTGCTTGCCATGCAGATGGCTAAGTAAGGCAAGTTCGATCCTGGCTTCGTACACACTTGTCTGAGCCAGCCAGCAGTGATTACTGAACAGAGCCAGTAATAATTCTTGGACATTGCAGGGCATGACCACAAAAGCAAGCCTTTTTAAAAATATGTCTTGGTATTACAGAACATATATGTATGTCTTTTTAAAACATACAAAAATGACCCATAAACTGTAAAGGTTACATACTTAATAAAGTTTTGATGCACACATAATAATAACACTATTTGAAGTATGGTATAATTGCTTTAGCCAACTTCTATAGTCAAGGAGCAAGAAATTGAATGTCCTATCTGACATCCTGATGTTAACCATTTGCTTTAAAGATAAATCTAAATTTAAAGATAAATTCTAAACAAAATGCTTCCTCACATAGTCAAAGAAACTTCATAGTTTGTTATTGAATAAACTCCTCAGGTTCAAACACCAGAACACTGGAGAGATGTGGGTCTGGAATTGGATGGCAGTCTGTAAAATAAATTCACATACATATGCATAGAAGAGAAAAGTATTTTCAGGAGCTCCCCCATGTTTACCCTTTGCTCCTAGAAAGCTGCCAACTCCAAGGAGATCCAGAAAAGTAAGAGGGCAACTTCCTCACCATCCAAGTCTTTAATCTGAGGGAAATTGTCACACTTAGAGGTGGGACCAGGTGTTCTCAGGACAAATTCAAGGTGCTACATTCCAAGATGTCTCTCAGCCAATGAGTAACAAGGTGTATACTGAGTGAGGTAGAAACAGATCAATTCTAGTAATCCCACATCTCCCCCTATTTGATATTATGGAAAAATGCAGAAATAAGAGGTAACATGAGGTAATACACTCCAAGGGAAAGGGAGCTCTAAGGGAAAGATGGATGACTCTAAAAATAAAAAGAATAGAATAATTTTTTGCATAGGCACAGCAACACAGGAAATGGAAAAATAGGAAGCTAAAATTTTTGGCCTAAAAACATAGGGTGTCCCTATCCACAAGGCTTCAGCCAAAAGGCTAACTACAGGTTTCAGGCACATTACTTTGTCTAACATCAAGGTTTTTCTTCAAGGTACCAGGAAGCATTCCCCTCTGGGTAACCCTCCAATAAAAAGTCTTTGCTATCAGATTACAGTTCTTAAAGATGTTGGTGAAGCACTTAACAAAGTCATGATGTTCTGAGACATATCTTATTTACATCTCACCATTTTGCGGTGAGGTAGCTCATTTTAGAAGCCCATCAAGTTTCTAGGCCAGTCCATCTTTATGGTTTCCTTATCATGACAGGAATGCCAGGCTAGACTGAATTAATGATACAAAGGTCGAGTTTGATGAGCCAGAAAATGGCTTTAAACTTCTCATCATTTGTAGTAGTAGGAGGAAGTCTCTCCCTCTATAACTTTTCTCAAAGCTGAGAATGATTAAAGCCTAAGTCAAATCATTATGGCAAGTGCTCAGAGTGGAGGGCCCCCTATAACCAGAAATTACTGAGTTCTCATCTCTAATGGATTATAACTCCTCTTAAAATCTAATATTTTCCCATTTTAATGATCCCATGCAAAAAGAATTGTGCCACAGAATACTCTTGGGGCCATTCATTATCCATTTTTACCCATATAGGTGAATATTGCAGTCATAATTTAAGGAAAGTTAAAATCAGAACACCCGCTGGGCTCCCTCAGTGCAGATGGCTGAGAAAAGACCTCAGAGACGTCGCTTCCTTGAAAAGTGAGGGTGGTATTTTTCAAGCTTAAAAACAGTTGCAAACAATAGTTGCAAACATTTATTTGGCCTAATAAGAATCTCTCTGCTGCTGTGCTAGGTATGTATATAGTTAAGCATTTACCTCCAGATGACAAGATCAGTACACACAAATATAGCCTTGATTAAATATCACTTTACCTGGAAAAATCAGCATCAAGAGAAACATAAGGGTCCGGAGAGATAGCACAGCGGCATTTGTCTTGCAAGCAGCTGATCCAGGACCAAAGGTGATTGGTTCAAATCCCGGTGTCCCATATGGTCCCCAGGGCCTGCCAGGAGCTATTTCTGAGTAGACAGCCAGGAGTAACCCCTGAGCACCGCTGGGTGTGGCCCCAAAACAAAAACAAAAACAAACAAACAAAAAAAAGAGAAACATAAAAATAACTTTGTAATTCTCAAAGTAAAGTTAGTCTTTTAAAAGATATTCTGCTCACTCAGATGAAAGGAGCCCTTTGTAAGAACACCTGGAAAACTTGCTAATCTTTTAATTTATATTAGGATTGACACTCAAGGTCCGGCCTAGAAGTTAAAATTTTTGAGATGTTAAAATTTGCCCTTAGCTACAGAGAAGCCTCTGGCTCAACTCCCCTTTGCCTTTCAATTGGAACTTATCATTCAGAAGATTTGTAACCTACACTAAAGGCCTGTAAATTGTATGTTGTTAAGAAACTTATAGATGAAAGAGTATGTACTAATAAGCTTGTTGCTAGCAATAAAGTACAATTTTTTTTTAACCTTGCAGGAAAACAGATGTAGGTAATCCCTCATACATAAAATTCATGTTTAAACCCCTGTAGCATTCAATAAAGACACAATTATGATCCACCACAACAACTGAATGTCTCTTTCCTTCACTGAATCCTGCACCCACTTTTCTGGGGACCCAGAAAATTTTCTGAAGTGTCTGAACAAGGAGGCCATGGCAGGTGAACCTTTTTTTTTTTTTTTTTTTGTACCTTAGCTTCTTCTTTAAAGTGTCTTCCTGCAGCAGTATATGTTTGTCCTTGAGGTAATTTTTTTTGTCCTTGAGGTAAATTTAAGATTAGTTAAAAAAAAAACGTAAAAGATAGAATGTTGGTGAGTGGCATGCCACTTTTTCTATATTTTAATGGTTGAGTTTTAAGAGTCTGTGAGCTCTTTCAACTTTGTCTTGTACTCTGGGATTATACAGAATTACCATGATGTGCTTGCTTTGCCATTCCTTACAAAATGATTGAAAAGTTTTGCTTACATAGGCTGAGCCATTGTCTGTCTTAATAGATTGGGGGGACTCCTTAATAGAAAAGCATTGTAGTATGAAGGCACAAACTGCGTTAGCTCTTTCACAAGTCATTGGAACTCCCATATAAAATGGTAGTATATACGACCACAAGAATTTCATTTTTTTTTCCTTCTCCCTCCCCTAGGTTTTTTTTTTTTTTTTTTTTTTTTAGAAAAAAGTCAACATTTGTGCTATCCATTTGCTACAATTCATTAGTCTGTAATCCTTGGGGGTTTGCCCTAGCCACATGTTCTTTTATTCAAAGGTGCACAGATGGTACATGTATCAACTATTTTTCTGATCTGCCTCCATGGAATATGATAACTGACATGCAGATGATGGGCGTTTGTATGTAATGCTGCATGTTCTTCTGCAGGAGACTTAAATATTGTTATGGCCAGGCGAAAAGCAGTTTCATTCCCTTTAGCCACTGGTCCTGGGAGGCAGAGTGGACTCTAATGTGAGTGATAAATATAGGCTCAGAGTGTTTTTGCAGAAGTGCTTGTAATTTCTGTAGCAGATTTTGAACAACCTGATTATGAGCATTTAAAGAGGCCATTACTATCCCTGAAAATCATCCTACCACATAAGATGAATCACTTATTATGTTACATGGCTCTGAAACACGCGATAAGTGATTTAAAGTAGCAAGCTCCGTTTGCTGAGCAGACTTATAGTTAGTATGAACTATTGTGGGCAGTGAGGGGCCAGTTATCCATCCTTTACCTGATGCTGACCCATCAAAGTAAAACACAGGAGGCATCAGGCATAAGAGAGGAGCTAATAATTGAGGATATCATAAAGTGTGTCCTCTTAAAGAAGTCCCAGACTTTTCCAGCAGGATAATGGGAAGAAATTTATCCTGAAAAATGAATAAAAACCCATTGAAGGAGCTCACTGAGAGGTACTATACATTCTATTTTCTTTTTAGGAATAAGCAACACTATTATATCTGGATCAAAACCTAACAGAGAAACTGTTTTGAGCTTTGCTTTGATGATAAGAGCTGAAACCAACTCCAAATAAGGCACAAGAATGCGAGGCTGTTTGTTATACAAATAAACCCATTCTAGAGGCCCTGACATCTGAAGCAATAGCACCTGTAGGAGAAAGAGGGGTAGCAAATAAATAAATAAATAAATAAATAAATAAATAAATAAAATTAAAAGCCATTTTTCTCTTGAGGTATAAACCTTGATAGGACTTTAAGCCGGTTCATAAAAAAATTTAAATTCCTGTTCTGTCTTTTGAGTTAAACACCTGGTACTATTTAAGTCGGGACCTTCTTCCAAAATACCAAACATGTTACTAAGTTCTGAGTTTGGGATCCCCAGAGATGGACGGACCCAATTTACATCACCTAAAAATTAAAAAAAAAAAAAAAAAAGCCTGCTAGAAATAGAATTAGTTTTTTTTAATCAAACAGTAAATAGATTTGTAAGAGGTAAAAGAAACTGAGGCACTATAAAGCTAGGTGACATCTTAAGAGAACTCTGAAATTGATCTCTCTCATTGGGAAAAAGAACAGGACAGCTCAAAGAACAATAGAATTGTACTTATTGGATTAAACAGCAGCATCTCATCACTAGGAGAAGTCTTAGAACTTGGACCTTTTGGAAAAGAGTAAAATTACTGAACTAAAATCAAGGTTCTAACTTCACAAGGTCTTAACATTTTGGTTTTAAAAGGAAAATTTCTAGTTTTCTCAGAAAGAAGTCAAGCATAAATAAATCTACAATGTCCATGAAACACACCTCTCTTGGGAAGCAACAACATGCAGGCCCTTTTAGGCAGAGTCTTGCTCTGGAACTGGAACTGGATTCTAAGAGGGAACAGATCTCATAAACAGGCAGTTGAAGAGCAGGGCGACACTTGGAGAGTGTGATTTAAGGGATGGGAAATCTTGGTATCTCGGTTAAGTGTGAGTACAGATTTGACTTTGAAATACTGCTTGGAAAATCCCTAGGCCCTCAGAAGGAAGATAAGCTTATTTTATAATTTTTGCTTTAGATTCAGACCTGGCTCTGCTTAGAGTTCACTCCAAGTTCTGTGATCAGGGATCACCCCTTGCGGGCTCGGGGTACTAAAAGCCAGCAATCAAACTGGGGTCGACTGTGTGCAAGGTAAACACCCTACCTTCTTACAATCGCTCAGGTCCCTTTTCATTTTGTACCACACCTGGTGGTAATCAGGTATTTCTGGCTCTCAACTCAGGGATCCCTTCTGGTGGGGTTTAGGGGTACCATATGTGGTAGCTTGTGCTACTCTGAGAACTGGAGCTTTAGAGGCTGAGCCCTCAATAGCCTGCTAACTCCGGGGGTTAAACCGACTTCACCCTGGCTGGGTCTCCTCCACTCCCCTTCACCTCAGAGCCCAGCTACTCCGTGACGCAAGTGGGAAAGCTCCTCCCACCTCGTCCAACCCTAAGGCTATATAAAAACCTCCTTTCCAGGGACCCCTCCCAAGATCCCCCCAGGCTGCACCGCCGAAGCAGAAGGTGCACCCCGAATATCTGCAGAAATATCCCGCAGGAACCGCATTCTCCACACACCGCGCGGCCGAAGCTGTACGGAGTGTCAACGGCGCGGATCGGCGAACCAGCTCTCTCCCCTGCAGAAGGAAAACGTGGGTGGGTTTCTCCCCCCTCAGTCTTTGCATTTCGTGAGCGATGCCAATGTAGGGAAGAAAAATAACTTCAGACCAGAAAAATAATTTTAAAAAATGAAATAAATGCACTTGTCTTTTATGCCACTCAAGCTGGGCATCGCGGATTTTGCAAAAATCTTCGCTGCCCACTCCCGATTCCGGGTTCCTGGACTTGGGCCGCAGGGTCCCTTCGGAGTCCCTCTTCGGCTTTGGGGGAACTGAGCTTTAAAGAGTCACCTCGCACGCACCAAGTGACACTGGGCCGGCCAGCCTGCATGGCCAGAGCGTTTCTTACCGGCATTGGCCGCTCCGACTCCAGCGCCACTTTGCAAACACGCCTCGGGCCGTGGCTTCAAGCAGAGGCAGCCTGCAGCGCCCAGCGCGTCCGCCCGCACCCGAGTCGGACTCCCCAGAATTTGGCAATTGCGCCCCTTCCTCAGGCAGGTCGCCGGTGGACAGGGGTAGCGCCAGGCGAGGGCACGGACAGGTTTGACACCATTTCCTCTCTCGGTGGTGGAGAATCAGGGGCCCTGGCACTGGCATTTCGGAGTCCTCCCGGGAAGCCACAGAGCATCGGGGCGCGGCATGTATACCTGGAGCTGGTCCCCGCGAGTGCTTGCCGACTGCCTCGCCAGGTGGTGTCCCGAATGGATTGAGCGGTCTGGATTGAGCTAGGTCGGCCTTCTGGGCGCGACTCCGATTATGGGAATTAGGGCTCGTCTCATGGCCGCCTAGTGCAGAGCCTTTCCCAGCCGCCCAAGATGCTATGGCAGATGCAGCTGTTGTAGCCTGTGGGCCCAGGGCCTGCTCGTGGCCCCCCATCCGATCCGAACTGCAGTTCCAAGCGAAGAGCATCCCTGGGGCTGAAACCTGGAGTCTTACTGCTAAGTGCTAGACTCCTGCAGGCAAGGCTGGATCTGGAGGTTTGAAGGGGAGCATATTTAGAAGTTGGGTCTTGGGGTCCTGGAGGAGGAAAACTTGGGTTTCTGCTACCGTTGGAGTTCAGGTGATTTGGAGAATAGGAGTAGCTTCACAGTTTGCACATACCTGTGACGACTAAACAGGCTCTGGTTTGATTCCTGGAGAGTTGCATGGTGTGATCCAAGTGGATGTCTCACAGAGATGATCATCAGGCCAGACACAGGGCTATAGCCTACATCCTAGTACCAGAAATTTTGCTTCTCTGGGCTAGCAGAACACCGGTCCAGTTGTACCTCCTCTCCCATTGCTCCCCTCTTCAGTAAACTTGCTCTTTTTTCTCTGTTGCTTTACCTTTTTCATTGCTTTCATCCTCTACTGCACTCCTCCACTGTACTTCCACTCCACTAAACCAGAAGTCGGGGGACTAGATTTGGAAAGAGTATCCTTGCTTTTGGAGGGGAGTTGAGAGGTGGGGAGACAAAGAGCATACCAACTGGCCTTAGCTGAGTATAGGGACAGCCATTAGGATTGGGGTCTTGTCAGCACTATGGGTCTTAGTCATCTGATACTCTAAGTCAGGAGAGGGTTTTTTCCAGGGGAGACTTTCTCTAAGAAGTTTCCTGGGACGTCAGGGCCCCCACACTGAGCTAAGTGCTTCCTCTGTAAGTGACAGTTTCACATTTCTGACTCCTTTCCATGTTGATTTTTGGAAAGTTCCTTAGGAAACAAGAGCAGGGTGGTAGATGAGAAAGGAGGATTACAGGCATCAATGCTTATTTTTCAGTTTTTGAAATTGAACTCCAGAACTGTAAAAATACCCAGAGCTCTCAGAATGCATTTATCTAAAATCAGCACAACCCACTCAGGAGAGAATAGGATCAATTGCTGAGCCTCTATACTTTTGTGACTAGGTCAGATCCTTTTTGAAGAAGCTAGGAGCTCTTCAGAAGAGGTAAGCCTGTGTGGGTGCCTCTGGTATTCTAGAATTTGTATAAGTATACAAGAACCTGTTTCAGTGCTGCTGATGCACTCTCTCAAAGAGAAAAGTGAGCTTAAAAAATTTAACCCTTATTTGGGGACACCAATCTGACCAAACTTCAGGTATGCTGTTTTCTGGACTGATATCACCAGGGCTTTTTTTTTTTTTATAATAAAATAACAATAATAAAAATAAATAAATAAATAAATAAAAAGAAGAATTAAAAGGAAAGAAAGAGAAAAATGGGGGGGGGGGAGTGAAGGCAGTCGTCAGTGTCTCTACTAGTAAAGAAATGGTCAGTGGTATCCTTGACAAAAAGATTCTGGAAGAGACTGCAGAATAAGATAATGACACCACTTTGGAATTGAAGATGAGACTCGAAGACATTTTATATTTAGAGAATGGATAGAAGGGGAAATACTTGATAAAAAAAAAAGAGAGGGGGGATTGTGGCCTCATCCCCCAGTCTTCCCAGGTAACTTGATCTTACCTGCAAGACCCTGCCCATTCCTGGGAGGAGTCTTGGAAAGGTTCGATAAGGCTTTGACCAGAAAGGATTAGAGCCCTTTTGGTCTTTGGCCAGGATGGAGGTTGGAGGAGACATGGATGAAAGAAGTAAGACGCAGGGCTAGCTAAGAATGGCATGCGTAAATGGTTAGCAGCCACATCAGTTGGCCAGGGCAATAAGGATGTTATCTCTCTGGAAACCTGCCTGTGAGTGAGTTTAATACCCATCGCTTTCCTGGACCCAGATCTGCCAGGTAATGGGGGATGAAGCCACGTGGCCGGGGGCCTAAGAACAAAGGCCGCCATCCACCATCCAAGACCATCCTAAGGGCTGCTTTGCTATAGGGGATGGTTAGAAAAATGAGGAGGAAAGCAAGGGAAGAGTTAAAGCAGAGAACCAAGAGGAAGATGTCCTCATAGGCCTAGGGAGTGCACCCCCAAAACACAGCATCCTGAAGCTGCCCAGTGAGTGAGTAAAGTCTGGCTGTGGGGTGTGCCAGGAAGAGATCTGAGCCCACTGGCCTGCTGAGGCTCAGTCCTGCTGTGCCTTTGATGACTCTGAGGACTTCAAGGGAAATCTTTGCTGTGCCTGTCTTTCTTGAATACTTGAAGCTCTCCTCAGAGGCCTAGGGAGCACAAGCCCAAAAACCTGTCACCTAGAGGCCGCAGAAGAGTGTGGCCACTCTGCTTCACTTCACAGCCGCACACTCTTTCTAACCAATGCACCCCACCACAACAAGTAGAAAAAATCACACTACAAGCGTGAAAGTGGGGAAACCTCACAGGCAAACACCATGCACAGAGAATGAAGACGATAGCTCAGATGACCTAAAAAATTCCAACCATCTGATTAGCCTCTCGGATAAGAAGTTTAGAATAGAAATATGAAAGATGCTTGTAGAATTCAAAGAAAGCATAGATAGACCTGAACAGAACACAAAGACAGAAATCAGAAAAATCCAAACTGAAATAACAGATCTGAAAAACACAGTAGCTCAACTGAAAAACTCAGTGGATGGCCTCTCCAGCAGGGTAACAGCAGCTGAGGAGAGAATCAGAGTACTGGAAGATGTGATGCAGAAAAACTCAACACAACAGAAGAAATTGGAAAAGAACCTTAAGACAAACGAACAGGCAATGGAAAAAGTACTCAAGGCATGCAAACAGATGAAAATAGAAGTCTTTGATAAACTCAACAGAAACAACATAAGAATCATTGGAGTCCCAGAAACCCAGGAAGGAGATCTCCAGGAAGAATCAACTGTCAAAGACATCATCAAAGAGATACTCCCAGAGTTAAAGACTACATGCAATCAAATCCTGCATGCCCAAAGAGTACCAGCTAAAAGAGACCCAAAGAAAAACACCCCAAGACATATCCTCGTTACAATGACAAATCCCATAGATAGAGATAGAATACTGAAAGCAGCAAGATGAAAAAGGGAAATTACATTCAAAGGAGGATCCCTAAGACTTACAGCAGACATGTCACAAGAAACTCTCAAGGCCAGAAGACAGTGGTTGGATATTGTGACAAGACTGAATGAAATGAATGCCTCACCGAGAATACTGCAGCCAGCCTGACTCACGTTCAGGTTTAAAGAAAGAATACACAGCTTCATGGATAAACAACAGCTCAGAAACTTCACAGATGATAAACCAGCCTTAAAGGAAAAACTGACAGGTCTACTCTAAGACAAGAGAGACCAACAAACACAGCAAACTTATCTACAAAGATGACATTAAATCCTATGACAATCATCGCTCTCAGTGTCAATGGACTAAATTCACCAATTAAAAGACACAGAGTGGCAAAATGGGTCAAAAAGATGAATCCAACATTCTGCTGCCCACAAGAAACACACCTGCATAGTCAGAACAAACATAGACTCAAAATCAAAGGCTGGAGGAAAATCATCCAAGCAAACAACACCCTCAAAAAAGCTGAGGTGGCCATCTTCATATCTGATGACACCAACTTTATACTCAGAAAAGTGGTAAGGGACAAAGATGGACACTATATACTAATCAAGGGATATGTGCAACAGGAAGAAATTAGACTATTAAACATGTATGCACCCAATGAGAGACCAGAAAATTATCAAATACAAGTACTGAAATATCTGAAAAAAGACATCAATAATAACACAATAATTGTGGGAGACCTCAACACAGCCCTGTCAACACTTGATAGGTCAATGAGACTGAAAACCAACAAAAACATACTACCCCTGAAAATAGTAATGAAAGAAAGAGGACTAGTATATATATTTAGGACACTCCACCCCAAAAAACCTGGATACACATTCTTCTCCAATGTACATGGGTCATTCTCCAGGATAGACTACATGCTGACACATAAAACATACCTTCATAAAATCAAGAGGATAGAAAACTTGCAGGCTACCTTTGCTGACCACAAGGCTCTGAAATTAGATGTGAACTACAAAGCCACACAGAAGAAAAACTTTAACAATTGAAAATTAAACAGCCCGCTACTGAACAACCAGTGGGTCCAAGATGAAATCAAAGAGGAAATCAAAACTTTCCTGGAAACAAATGATAATGAAGACACAAACTGACAGAATCTATGGGACACAGCAAAAGCGGCCCTCAGAGGAAAATTTATAGCTTTACAAGCACACATCAGGAAGGAAGAAGGGGGATACTTGAAATACTTAATGATGCAGCTCATAAAATTAGAAAATGACCAACAAAAGGAACCAAAAATAGGGAGACAGAAGGAAATAACAAAGCTGAAAGCAGAAATCAATGAAGTGGAAAACCAAAAAACAATCTGAAAGATCAACGAAATCAGAAGTTGGTTCTTTGAAAAAATAAACAAGATAGACCATTGGCAAAACTCACAAAGAAAGAGAGAGAGAAACCTGATAACCCATATTAAAAATGAAAAGGGGAGATCACAAAAGATATTTCAGAGATCCAAAGGGTAATCAGAGACTAATTTGAGAAACTTTATGCTACTAATCATGAGAACCTAGAAGAAATGGATAAATTCTTGGACACTTATAACCTTCCACAGTTAAGTAAGGAGGAAGTAGCATATCTAAACACCCCCATCACTATTGAAGAAATTGAAACTGTAAGCAAACATCTGCCTAAAAAGAAAAACCCAGGCCCAGATGGATTTACTAATGAATTCTTTCAAACCTTTCAAAGGAGCTACTACCAATCCTAGCCAGGCTCTTCCACAAAATTGAAAAAACAGGAACACTCCCAAACAGCTTTTATGAAGCCAACATCACCTAGTTACCAAAACCAGACAGAGATGCTGCCAAGAAAGAAAATTACAGACCAATATCCCTGATAAATGCAGATGCAAAGATCTTCATCAAAACCCTGGCAAATAGGATCCAATGCATCACCAAGAAGATCACACACTATGACCAAGTAGGTTTCATCCCAGGAATGCAAGGATGGTTTAACATCTGTAAATCTATCAACTTCATACACAACATCAACAACAAGAAAAATAAAAATCACATAATCATATCAATAGACGCAGAGAAAGCATTTGATAAGATCCCAAACCCATTCTTGATAAAAAAAAATAAAACTCTCAGAAAAATGGGAGTGAAAGGAACCTTTCTCAATCTAGTTAAAGCCATCTACCAGAAGCGAATGGCAAGTATTATCCTCAATGGGGAAAAACTAAAAGCCTTCCCTCTAAATTCTGGTACAAGACAAGGCTGTCCAGTCTCACCACTCCTCTTCAACATAGTACTGGAAGTGCTTGCTATAGCGATCGCTATAGTAATCAGGCAAGAAAAAGATATCAAGAGAATCAGATAGGAAAGGAAGAAGTCAAGCTCTCACTGTTTGCAGATGACATGATACTCTACTTAGAAAGCCCTAAAGACTCTACCAAAAAGCTTCTAGAAACAATAGACTCATGTAGCAAGGTGGCAGGCTACAACATTAACACACAGAAATCAATGGACTTTTCATACAACAATAATGATAGGGAAGAGATGAAAGTCAGGAAGGCAATCCCATTCACATTAGTGCCACACAAACTCAAATATCTTGGAGTCAACTTGACCAAACACATGAAGGACCTATACAAAGAAAACTATAAAGCCCTGCTCCAAGAAATAAGAGAGGACACACGGAAATGAAAACACATACCCTGATCATGGAGTGGCAGAATTAACATCATTAAAATGGCAATACTCCCCAAAGCATTATACAGATTTAATGCAATCCCCTTAAAAATACTCATGACAGTCTTCAAAGAAATGGATCAAACACTTATGAAGTTCATCTGGAACAATAAACACCCTCAAATAGCTAAAGCACTCCTAGGGAAAAAGAAAATGGGAGGCATTACTTTCCCCAACTTTAAACTGTACTACAAAGCAATAGTTATCAAAACAGCATGGTATTGGAATAAAGACAGACCCTCAGATCAGTGGAATAGGCTTGAGTTCTAAGACAATGTTCCCCAGACATACAATCACCTAATTTTTGACAAAGGAGCAAGAAATCCTAAGTGGAGCAGGGAAAACCTCTTCAACAAGTGGTGCTGGCAGAACTGGTTAGCCACTTGCAAAAAAGCGAACGTAGACCCCCAGTTAACATCATGTATGAAGGTAAAATCCAAATGGATTAAAGACCTTGATATCAGAGCTGATACTATAAGGTATATAGTACAACACGTAGGTAAAACACTCCATGACATTGAGACTAAAGGCATCTTCAAGGAGGAAACTGCACTTTCCAAACAAGTGGAAACAGAGATCAACAGATGGGAACACATTAAGCTGAGAAGCTTCTGCACCTCAAAAGAAATAGTGCCCAGAATAGAAGAGCCACTCACCATGTGGGAGAAACTATTCACCCAATACCCATCAGATATGGGGCTAATATCCAAAATATACAGGACAGTGACAGAACTTTACAAGGAAAAAACATCTAATCCCATCAAAAAATGGGGAGAAGAAATGAACAGACACTTTGATAAAAAAGAAATACAAATGACCAAAAGCACATGAAAAAATGCTCCTCATCACTAATCATCCAGGAGATGCAAATCAAAACAATGATGAGATACCATCTCACACCACAGAGATTGGCATACATCATAAAGAATGTGAACAATCAGTGCTGGTGGGGATGTGGAGAGAAAGGGACTCTTTTCCACTGCTGGTGGGAATGCCATCTAGTCCAACCTCTATGGAAAGCGATATGGAGATTCCTCCAAAAACTGGAAATTGAGCTCCCATTCGACCCAGTTATTTCACTCCTAGGGATATACCCTAAGAACACAAGAATACAATACAAAAACCCCTTCCTCACACCTATATTTATTGCAGCACTATTCACAATAGCCACGCTCTGGAAATAATCAAGATGCCCTTCAACAGACGAATGGCTAAAGAAACTGTGGTACATATACACAATGGAATATTATGCAGACGTCAGGAGAGATGAAGTCATGATATTTTCCTATACATGAATGTACATGGAATCTATCATGCTGAGTGAAATAAGTCAGAGGGAGAGAGAGAGATGCAGAATAGTCTCACTCATCTATGGGTTTTAAGAAAAATAAAAGTCATTTTTGCAACAATCCTCAGAGACAATGAGAGGAGGGCTGGAACTTCCAGCTCACTTCATGAAGCTCACCACAAAGAGTGGTGAGTGCAGTTATAGAAATAACTACACAGAGAACTACCATAATCCTGTGAATGAATGAGGGAACTGGAAAGTCTGTCTGGAGTACAGGCGGGGGTGGGGTGGGATGGAGGGAGATTTGGGACATTGGTGGTGGGAATATTGCACTGGTGAAGGGGGGTGTTCTTTACATGACTGAAACCTAATCACAATCATATTTGTAATCAAGATGTTTAAATAAAGAAAAAAAAGAGGAAGATGTGGCAAGATAGCAAATATTTACTGCTGTTGAAAAAGTCATTGGGAGATGAATATTAGGTCAAAGATACCTGGCTATTGCTCCTGGAGTTTTGCATATCTTAAAGCCTCAGATAGTGAATATATTTGTTAAGGACAATAATCTAGAAAAGAGGTTGATGATGATGAAGAGAGGTAAGAGTTGATGTTTTCATTTAAGTGAGAGTTTATGTGAAACTAAAGGGGCATGATTAATATTGTCGTCTGAAGATTGGCTTTAGGAAATGCAATCCTTTGAGAACACATTGTGATTCTGATCAGTTGAACAATTGTGATCAATTTTCCTGGAGTTGTGTAGTAAGGTAGTGTCAGCACTTCAGAGAATAGAGAGTAGGAGGATGGAATGAAGGGTGTGTGTAGGTGGGGAGTTGTTTTACTTTGGTTTTTAATTTAGCCTTTTTTTTTTGTTTTGAGAAGATAGGAAGGGAAAGAAAATTTAGATGCAGATATAGAAATTTTTGTATGTATAAAAAAGAAAAAAGAGACAAGGAAATAGTGCAGCAGCTAAGTATCCAATCCAAGTTCAGTCCCTGGCACACTGTATCTTCCTTAAGGCTCCCGAGCAGCAACAATGTGACACTAAACTCCACAGGGGCCAAACAAAACTGCATCCTGGGGCCTAAACACTGAACCTCTGACCATATTAGCTGAGAGTCAACAAGAATGGCATGTAGGCCTCTTGAAAATTGATAGGCACACATTAAAAAGAGAAATAAAGATCTTGTTGTCAATGAACCCTTGCACAATATGCAGAAAACATCACACTACAAGTACAACAATGGGGAGGCAATGCAGACTGACACCATGCATGAAGATGGCAGCTGATGACTCAAAAAGAGCCAACCACCTATTTAGTCTCTTAGACAAAAAAGTTGTTAATAGAAGAAATATGGAGGCTGTTCATAAAACTCAAAGAAAGTATAGATAGAGCTGAATGAACCACAAATATGAATCAAGAGGATATAAAAATAGAAATCAGAAAACTCCAGACTGAAATAACAGGACTAAAAAACATGGTAGGCAAAATGAAAGCCTCACTGAAAACCTCTCCGACAGAGTAACAGCAGCTGCGCTGGAGGATGAGATGCATAACAACTCCATATAACAAAAGAGAATGAAAAAGAGCCTTAAAACAAATGATCAGATAATGAAATATATCTTCAAAGAATGTGAGTAGATGAAAATAGAAGTTTTTGATAAGCTCAACAGAAAAAAACATAAGAATAATTGGAATCCCAGAGACCCAGGAAGGAAACCCCTCCAAAAATATCAACAGTTAAATTATTGCAGATAAACCCCCAGAGCTAAAGAGTACATGCAGCCAAATCCTGTATGCCCGAAGTGTATTAGCTAAAAGATATGCCCCCCCAAAAGCACCCCAAGACACATCCTATTCACAATGTTGAATCCCACAGATAGGAAAAGACTACTGAAAGCAGCAAGATCAAAAATAAGAAATTACATTCAAAGGAGTGTCCTGAAGACTTACAGCAGATCTGTCAAGAAAAACTGTCAATGTCAGAAGGCAGTGGCAAAACTCAATTAAATAAATGCTTCACCTAGAATACTTCACCTAGCCAGACTCACTTTCAGGTTTAAAGGAAGTATACATAGTTTCATGGATAAACAACAGCTTTGAAACGTTACAGACTCAAAACCAGCCTTAAAAAAAAATGAAAGGACTATCTTAAGACAAGACAGACCAACAGTCACACCAAACTGCTGCACAAAGATGACAATAATTCCCATGATAATTATCACTCAATGTCAATGGACTAAATGCACCAGTCAATAGACACAGAGTGGCAAAATGGATCAAAGAGCTAAATCCAACACTCTGCTGCCTACAAGAAACAACTGAATAGTCAGAACAAATAGAGACTCAAAACCTAAGGTTGGAGGACAAACATCCAAGAAAATAACTCCCTAAAAAATCTGGGGTAGCCATATGACACAAACTTTAGACTTCAAAAAGCTATAAGGGACAAAGATGAACATCTTGTAAGAACCAAGGGATATGTACAACAGGAAAAAAATCACACTCCTAAACATAGATGCACTCAACAAGGGAAGAGCAAAATAATTAAAACAATTATTGACAAATCTGAAAGAAGACATTGATCAAGAATGGGTGTTGGACCTTATCAAATGCTTTCTCTGCATCTATTGATATGATCATGTGGTTTTTATTTTTCTTGTTATTGATGTTGTGTATTATGTTGATAGATTTACGGATGTTAAACCAGCCTTGCATTCCTGGGATGAAACCTACTTGATCGTAGTGGATGATCTTCTTAATGAGGCATTGAATCCTATTTGCCAGGATTTTGTTGAGGATCTTTGCATCTGCATTCATCAGTGATATTGGTCTGTAATTTTCTTTTTTGGTAGCGTCTCTGTCTGGTTTAGGTATCAAGGTGATGTTGGCTTCATAAAAGCTATTTGGAAGTGTTTCTGTTTGTTCAATTTCATGAAAGAGTCTTGCCAAGATTGGCAGTAGTTCCTCTTGGAAAGTTTGATAGAATTCATTAGTGAATCCATCTGGACCTGGGCTTTTGTTTTTCGGCAGACATTTGATTACTGTTTTAATTTCATCAATGGTGATGGGGGTGTTTAGATATGCTACATCCTCTTCCTTCAACCGTGGAAGATTATAAGAGTCCAAGAATTTATCCATTTCTTCCAGGTTCTCATTTTTAGTGGCGTAGAGTTTTTCAAAGTAGTTTCTGATTACCCTTTGAATCTCTGTCATATCAGTAGTGATCTCTCCTTTTTCATTCCTGATACGAGTTATCAAGTTTCTCTCTCTCTCTTTCTTTGTTAGGTTTGCCAGTGGTCTATCAATCTTGTTTATTTTTTCAAAGAACCAACTTCTGCTTTCGTTGATCTTTCGGATTGTTTTTTGAGTTTCCACTTCGTTGATTTCTGCTCTCAGCTTTGTTATTTCCTTCTGTCTTCCTGTTCTTGGGTCCTTTTGTTGAGCATTTTCTAGTTCTATTAGCTGTGTCATTAAGCTACTCAGGTAAGCTCCTTCTTCCTTCCTGATGTGTGCTTGCAAAGCTATAAATTTTCCTCTCAGTACTGCTTTTGCTGTGTCCCATAAGTTCTGAGAGTTTGTGTCTTTATTGTCATTTGTTTCCAGGAACCTTTTTATTTCCTCCTTGATTTCATCTCGGACCCACTGGTTATTGAGCATGAGGCTGTTTAACTTCCAGGTGTTAAAGTGTTTCTTCTGGGTCCCTTTGGAGTTCACAAATAATTTCAGAGCCTTGTGGTCAGCGAAGGTAGTCTGCAAAATTTCTATCCTCTTGATCTTATGGAGGTATGTTTTATGGAAAGAAGACATTGATAGCAACACAAAAATAGTGGGAGACCTCAACAGTACAGTGTCACCCCTTGATAGGTCAACCAGGATGAAACCTAACAAGAATATAGTAGTTCTGAAAGGAGAAATGGAAGAAAGTGTACTGGTATATATATATATATATATATATATATATATATATATATATATATATATATATATATATATAAAGCTCTCCACCCCAGAAAATTGGATATACATTCTTCTCCAGTGCACATGAATCTTTCTACAGGATAGACCACATGCTGGCCCATAAAGCATACCTCCATAAAATCAAGAGGATAGAAATTGTACAAACTACCTTCTCAGATCTTAATGCACTAGAATTATAAATGAACTACAAATACAGATACAGAGGAAAAACTTTAACACCTGAAAATTAAACAGCTCACTACTGAACAATTAGTGGATCAGAGATGAAATCAAATAGAAAATCAAAAGATTCCTGGAAACAAATGTGCATAAAGATATAAATTACTGTAGTTTGTGGGACACAGCAAAAGCTGTACTAAGTGGAAAATTTATAGCTTTGCAAGCACACATTAGGAAAGCAGAAGGGGCTTACAAAAATAACTTAATGAGACAACTTAGAAAATTAGAAAGTAATCAACAAAATGAACTAAAAGTAGGCAGTCAGAAAGAAATAACAAAGCTTAGAGCAAAAGCTATGAAATGGAAAGCCAAAGTGCAATTCAAAAAAATTAATGAAAGCAAAAGTTGGTTTTTTGAAAAAGATAATTATCAACAAAATTGATAAACCACTATCAAAACTCAAAAAGAAAGGAAGAGAGAAAAACCTAATTAACCTAATTAGAAATGAAAAGGAGATCACTACAGATACAACAGAGATTTAAAGAATAATCAGAGACAACTTTGAAAATCTCTATGCAATGAAACAAGATAACCTGGAAGAAATGGATAAATTCTTGGGCTCTTATAATATTTCATGGTTAAATCAGGATAATCTACAATATCTAAACAGATTCATCATAATTGAGAAAATTAAAATGATAATCAAAAGTCTTCCCAGGCCCTGATGGATTCACTAACAACTTTTTTCAAAACTTTCAAGAGGACATACTACCAACACTTTTCAAAATCCTTCAGAAAATTGAAGAAACAGAAACACTCCCAAATAGTTTTTATAAGCTAACATCACACTGATGTCAAAACCAGACATAGACACTGAAAAAATAGAAAACTACAGACCAATATCCTCGATGAACACAGATACAAAAATTCTCAACAAAATCCTAGCAAATAGGATACAACAACTCATCAAGAAGGTCATCCACCATAACCAAGTAGATTTCATTCCAGGAAATCAAGGATGGTTTGACATATGCAAATAAGTCAACATGATACATCATATCAACAAAAGGAAAAATAAAAGACATATGATCATATTAATAGATGCAGAAAAGACATTCGATAAGGCTCAAAATTTATTCACAATAAAAACTCTCAACAAGATAAGAATGGAAGGAACTTTTCTCAATATAGTCAAGGCCATCTACCAAAAGCCATTGGCAAATATTATACTTAATGTGAAAAAACTGAAAGCTTTTTACCTAAAATTTGGCACAAGGGAAGACTTTGTTATCTCCCCACTCCTGTTCAATATAATACTAGAAATACTTGCAATAGCAATTAGGCAAGAAAAAGATACCAGGGGAATCCAGATAGGAAAGGAAGAAATCAAGCTCTTACTGTTTGCAAATGACATGATACTATATTTAGAAAACCCTAAAGACTCTATCAAAACCTTCTAGAAACAGATTTATATAGCAAAGTAGCAAGCTATAAAATTCACATGCAAAAATCAATGAGCTTCTTATACACAAATAATGATAGAGAAGAAATGGACATTAAAAAAAAACCTTGACATTAGTGCACACAAACTCAAATACCTTGGAGTCAACTTAACTAAAGAGGTGAAGGACATATACAAATAATACTATAAAATCCTGCATCAAGAAATAAAAGAGGACACAAGGAAATGAAGACACATCCTTGTTCATAGATTAGGGGGATAAACATAATTCAAATGTCAATACTCTCCAAAGCATTATACATACTTAACACAATTCCTCTAAAGATATCCATAGGGCCGGGCGGTGGCGCTAGAGGTAAGGTGCCTGCCTTGCCTGCGCTAGCCTTGGATGGACCACGGTTCGATCCCCCGGTGTCCCATATGGTCCCTCAAGCCAGGAGTGACTTCTGAGTGCAATAGCCAGGAGTAACCCCTGAGCGTCACCGGGTGTGACCCAAAAACCAAAAAAAAAAAAAATAAATAAAGATATCCATGACATTCTTCAAAGAAGTGGATCAAACACTCCTGAAATTCATTTGGAACAAATGACACCCATGAAGAGCTAAAGCTACCCTTAGGAAAAAGATGGAAAGCATCACTTTCCCCAACTTTAAATGCATACTTATTAAAGCACCATGGTATTGGAATAATGACAGACCCTCAGATCAGTAGCATAGACTTGAGTATTCAGAGAATGCCCCCCAGACATACAATCAATTAATATTTGATAAAGGAGCAAGAGCAGCAAAATGGAGCAAGGAAAGCCTTTTCAACAAGTTGCATTGGGACAACTGGTCTGTCACATGCAAAAAAAAAAAAATTAACTCGAACTTCCATCTTAACAAACACGCACAAAGGTCAAATCTGAATGGATTAAAGATCTTGAATATCAAACCCATAATCATAAGGTATATAGAAGAACATGTAGGTAAAACACTTATGACATTGAGACTAGAGGCATCTTCAAGGAGGAAACATCACTGTCCAAACAAGTGGAAGCAGAGATAAACAGATGGGGCTATATTAAGCTGAGAAGCTTCTGCACATCAAAGGAAATAGTGACTAGAATACTAAGGCTACCCACAGAATGGGAGAAACTATTTACCCAATACCCATCAGACAAGGGGCTAATATCAAAAATATACAAGGTACTGACAACTTAAAAAGAAAAAAAAGGAACCCCATCAAAAAAATGGGAAGAAGAAAGGAACAGACAATTCCTCAAAGAAAAATACAGATAGCCAAAAGGCACATAAAAAAGAGTTCCAAATCACTAATAATCAGGGAAATGCAAATCAAAACATTGAGGTACTAGCTCACATCAGAAAGACTGGCACACATCACAAAGAACAAAAACTATCAATGCTAGCGAGGATTTGGGGAGAAAGGAACTCACATTCACTGCTGGTGAATCCCACTGCTGGTGGGGATGCCTTCTAGTCCAGCATTTATGAAAAACAATATGGAGATTCTTCCAAAAACTGGAAATTGAGCTCCCATATGATCCAGCCATACTACTTCTTAGGAATATATCCTAAGAACACAAAAACTCAATACAGAAATACCTTCTCTTCCCCTATATTCATTGCAATGCTATTTACAATGGCCAGGATCTGGAAACAAACCAGATGCCCAACAACAGATGAGTGGTTAAAGAAACTGTATATACACAATGGAAATTATGCAGCAGTCAGGAAAAATAAAGTCATGAAATTTTTCTATATGTGGATGTACATGGAATCTATTATGCTGAGTGAATTAAGTAGAGGGAGAGAGATAGATAAAGAATAGTCTCATTCATCCGTGGGATTTAAGAAAAATAAAAGACAGTATTGTAATATTACCTAGAGACAATGGTGATAAGGACTGGCCCATGATATGAAGCTTACCACTATAGTGGTGACTGCTGTCTGAGAAAATACTACACTAACAATTATCATAATAATGGTAGTGAGTGAGAGAAATAGAATGTCTGTCTTGAATACAGGCAAAGGGTGGGGGAGGAGGGAGATGGGAGGCATTGGTGGTGTGAAGGTTACATTGGTGAAGGGGGTGTTCTTTTCTATAACTGAAATTCATCTACAAGCATGTTTGTAATCAATGTGCATAAATAAAGAGATTATAAAAAGAATGTAAAAGCAATGTCCTCAAATATCTGGCATAGGCTCTACAAAAATAATTAAAGAAAGAAAGAGAGAAAAAAAATTTCAGATTTTAAGATCAGAAAAATTCAGATTCAGCCAATCACTATCTATGTGACTTTGGGCAAACTACTTAACCCTTCAAAGCTCCATTTCTTCTAGTAATACCAGGCTTGAAATGCTTCTTACTGCATAGGATAAAGTATCAAATTGTCAGCAGAGAATATTAGCAAGTAATCTGTGGTCAACTGTGCCAATAGTACATAATAAATGTACTATGAAATCTACAATGTGCCAGTCACAAATAAAGCATTATTTTTTCCCTCCTTGCTCAAGAGCAAAGTTTCCCTATATGCCAAACATGAAGAAAGTTCAGTACGCAGCAAAATCAAAAAAAAAAAAAGACAAAGTCTCTGCTGCATGAAGATTAATTTTTAAAACTGTATTGAAGCAATCTTATCACATTGTTAGGTAAAGTATTTATTCAAGGTATTTTTGGCATCTTGTACTTTCCCTAGAGAAACCTTTAAAATAAGTTATTTGTTAGAGCCAAGTGTGAAACTATGATGCTAATGATGTAAAGTACCCTAGGGAGACACTTTTTTTATTAGACTTTTTTTCACTGCTTCACAAAGCAGAAAAGATTTTGTTTCCTACGTATTAAGAACTATTTTGCTATACATTCGAAGTCAAGGGCTTTTTCATGCCAGTAAATTTTTCTCTCTGGCATAATTTTCAGTTATTTCAAGGTGTTACCAATAATGGCCAAGGGGAGAACCTTTACACATAGGCAATTTATGAGATTAGAAGCCTGGAAAAATGTCTCTTTGCATAGTCCTTAGAGGAATGTGAAGGAAGAACTGTTTAATTGGGTTGCAGTAATAAAGCAAACTGTTTGTAAAAGGAGCAACAACAATAAACATCCTCTTCTATCTTCCTGGCTTCAGTACAGGGAGAATCAGAAATTTTCTATAACATGGTCACAACACAACTGCAACGGAAAGTACAGTTGAAAGAGTATAATGTTAAAAGAGCATAAAAACAAAATAAAGTCTTCAAAGAAAATTCTCTAAATCCAAATCATTGGACAAAAATCCCAACATCTTTTGTTGTTGTTTGTTTTATGGGTCATACCTGGTGGCACTCAGGGGATACTCTTAGCTCTGTGCTCAGAAATCATTCCTGGCAGGCTCAGGGGACCATATGGCATGCCAGGAATAAATTGGTGTTCATCCTGTGTTGGCCACATTCAAGGCAAATGCCCTACAGCTGTACTATTGCTGTGGCCAAAAAATATCTTAACATTTTTTAAATATTTAAAAATATTACACCATCCTTGCATTCCTGGAATAAAAACTATTTGGTTGTGGTGTATGACCTTCTTGATGAGGCGATGGATCATATTTGCCAATAGGATTATACAGGATAGTAACATATGTAACAAATATAAGATAAGTAACATACGTAAGGATACTATGGATATGTAAGGATAGTAACATATATAACATACTTTAGGATAGCAACATATGTAAATCATTCAACATAATACACCATATTAACAGAAAGAAAAAAAGACATATGATCATATTAATAGATGCAGAGAAAGCATTTGATAAGATCCAATGCCTATTCTTGATAAAAACTCTCATCAAGATGGGAATGGAAAGAACTTTTCTCAATATAGTCAAGGCCATCTACCACAATGGCAAATATTATTCTTAATGGAGATAAACTAGAAGCCTTTCCTCTAAAACCTGGTACAGGAAAAGGCTTCCCTCTCTTACCACTCCTGTTCAACATAGTGCTAGAAGTTCTTGCCATAGCAATTAGGCAAGAAAAAGATATCAAGGGAATCCAGATAGGAAAGGAAGAAGTCAAGCTCTCACTGTTTGCAGATGACATGATACTATATTTAGAAAGCCCTAAAGACTCTACCGAAAAGCTTCTAGGAACAATAGATTCATAGAACAAAGTGGCAGGCTACAAAATTAACATGCAAAAAAATTAATGGCCTTCTTATACACTAATAATGATAGAGAAAAATGGACATTAAAAAAATCCCCATTCACATTAGTGTCACACAAACCCAAAATAACACCCCTTTCACCAGTGCAACATACCCACCATCAATACCCCCATCTCCCTCTTCAACCACTCCCTGCCTGTATTCAAGACAGACATTCTACTTCTCTCATCCATTGACATTGTCATGGTAGTTGTTAGTGTATTATTTCTATAACTGCACTCACCACTCTTTGTGGTGAGCTTTTTATATCGTGAGCTGATCCTTCTGGCCCTCATCTCTGGGCATTATTAAAATAATGTCTTTTATTTTTCTTAAAACTCATAAATGATTGAGACTATTCTGTGTCTCTCTCCCTCTGACTTAATTCACTCAGTATAATAGTTTTCATCATCCATGTATAGGAAAATTTCATGACTTCATCTCTCCTGATGGTTACATAATATTCCATTGTGTACATGTACCACAGTTTCTTTAGCCATTCATCAGGTGAAGGGCATCTTGGTTGTTTCCAGATTCTGACTAAGGTATATCCCTAGGAACAGTATAGCTGGATCATATGGGAACTCAATTTCCAGTTTTTGGAGGAATCTCCATATTGTTTCCCATAAAAGCTGGACTAGATGGCATTCCCTTTAGCAGTGAATAAAAGTTCATTTCTCCTCCCACCAGCACTGATTGTTCTTGTTCTTAGTGATGTGTGCCAGTCTTTGTGGTGTGAGATGGTACTGCATTATTGTTTTGGTTTGCATATCCCTGATGATTAGTGATGTAGAATATTTTTCATGTGAGACGCCATTTTCAGGGAGGGACTTCAGAGCATAAAAACCGGCTAACCTTTGCAAAAGCTGGCTCCCTGTGTGTGACACCAGGCGGGGAAAATCCGCGAAAGTACACCGGCCCAGTGGGGCTCAGCTGTGAAAGACTGTGAGTGTGACCTGTCCATGTCTGTCTACTGTCGTCTTGCGTGAAACTCTTGCGAGTGGGGCAAAAAGAGCCTCCAGAAACCTCGCTCGCCCAGACGCCATTTTCAGGGAGGGACTTCAGAGCATAAAAACCGGCTAACCTTTGCAAAAGCTGGCTCCCTGTGTGTGACACAAGGCGGGGAAAATCCGCGAAAGTACACCGGCCCAGTGGGGCTCAGCTGTGAAAGACTGTGAGTGTGACCTGTCTATGTCTGTCTACTGTCCTCTTGCGTGAAACTCTTGCGAGTGGGGCAAAAAGAGGCTCAGAGGAGCACGGCCGCTCCGCTTCGCTACGCGGCCGTGCACTCTTTCTAAGGAAAGAACTCCATTGCAACAAGAAGGAAAAATCACACTAAGAACGGCGCTATATCACAGAAGCAAACATTTCTCTCTGGACTGTCTTCTCTGTTGCATGCTCGGGCCTAAGATTTGACCCGGTGTGAGGCTTCATCCACGGAGGACTCCCCTCCCTTAGAGGCAAGTCAGCCCATCCAGAAAGGGAGGAGCCAGAGGAGTGTGCTGCCTACATCACATAGACAATGAATACCACCACAACACGTAGAAAAACCCACAATACAAGTGTGACAATGGGGAAACAACGCAGGCCAGCATCAGACATAGAGAATGAAGATGACAATTCTGAGGACCAGATAATGACTGAACAACTAATCAACCTCTCAGATAAGGACTTTAGACTAGCAATATGGAAGGTGCTCAACAGACTCCAAGAAACCATGGATCGAGTTGAACAGAACACTAATAAGAACCAAGAAAATATGAAGGCAGAAATGACAAAACTCCAAACTGAAATAACATGTCAACTAACAGGACTGAAAAAGTCAGTAAACGAAGTGAATGACAAAATGGATAAGCTCTGGGACAGGGTATCAGAAGCTGAGAATAGACTTGGTGCTGTGGAAGATGAGATACATAACAATTCCATACAGCAGGAGAGATTGGACAAAAAACTTAAAGCAAATGAGCAGACAATGGAAAAATTAGTCAAAGAATGGGAACAGATGAAAATAGAAGTCTATGATAAGATCAACAGAAACAACTTAAGAATCATTGGAGTCCCAGAGACCCAGGAAGAAAATTTCCAGGAAGAATCAACGGTCAAGAACATCATTAAAGAGAAACTTCCAGAGCTAAAGAATATATGTGATCAAATCCTGCATGCCCGAAGAGTACCAACCAAAAGAGACCCCAGAAAAACCACCCCAAGACACATCCTAGTCACAATGACAAATCCCACAGATAGAGACAGAATTCTGAAAACAGCAAGATCAAAAGGGGAAATCATGTTCAAGCAAGCTTCCCTGAGATTTACAGCAGACCTGTCACCAGAAACGCTCAATGCCAGAAAGCAGTGGTGGGATATTGTGACAAGACTGAATGAAATGAATGCTTCACCCAGAATACTATACCCAGCAAAACTCACTTTCCGGTTTGATGGAAGAATACATGGTTTCACAGACAAAAAACAGCTCAGAAACTTCACAGACACAAAACCAGTCTTAAGAGAAAAACTGAAAGACCTAATCTAAGACAAGACTACCCAAAAGACACACCAAATTTTGAAATAAAGATGGCGTTAAATCCCAGGACAATTCTTTCTCTCAACGTCAATGGACTAAATGCACCAGTTAAGAGACACAGAGTGGCTAAATGGATCAAAAAACTCAATCCAACCTTCTGCTGCCTACAAGAAACGCACCTGAATAGTCAGAACAAACATAGACTCAAAATAAAAGGCTGGAGAAAAGTTATCCAAGCAAACAACACCCATAAAAAAGCTGGAGTGGCCATACTAATATCAGATAATGCAAACTTTATACTCAGGAAGGTTGTAAGGGACAAAGACGGACATTTTATATTAATCAAGGGGTACGTAGAGCAGGAAGAATTCACTCTCCTAAACATATATGCACCGAATGAGGGGCCAGCAAAATATTTAATACAACTGTTGACAAATCTGAAAAATAATATCAACAACAACACAATAATTGTGGGGGACCTTAACACGGCTTTGTCAACACTGGACAGGTCAACCAGACTGAAACCCAACAAGAATATACTAGACCTGAGGAGAGAAATGGAAGAAAGAGGCCTAGTGGATATATATAGGACACTCCATCCCCAGAAACCTGGATACACATTCTTCTCCAATGTACATGGGACATTCTCCAGGATAGACTACATGCTGGCACATAAAACATACCTCCATAAGATCAAGAGGATAGAAATTTTGCAGGCTACCTTCGCTGACCACAAGGCTCTGAAATTATTTGTGAACTCCAAAGGGACTCAGAAGAAACACTTTAACACCTGGAAGTTAAACAGCCTCATGCTCAATAACCAGTGGGTCCGAGATGAAATCAAGGAGGAAATCAAAAGGTTCCTGGAAACAAATGACAATAAAGACACAAACTCTCAGAACTTATGGGACACAGCAAAAGCAGTACTGAGAGGAAAATTTATAGCTTTGCAAGCACACATCAGGAAGGAAGAAGGAGCTTACCTGAGTAGCTTAATGACACAGCTAATAGAACTAGAAAATGCTCAACAAAAGGACCCAAGAATAGGAAGACAGAAGGAAATAACAAAGCTGAGAGCAGAAATCAACGAAGTGGAAACTCAAAAAACAATCCGAAAGATCAACGAAAGCAGAAGTTGGTTCTTTGAAAAAATAAACAAGATTGATAGACCACTGGCAAACCTAACAAAGAAAGAGAGAGAGAGAAACTTGATAACTCGTATCAGGAATGAAAAAGGAGAGATCACTACTGATATGACAGAGATTCAAAGGGTAATCAGAAACTACTTTGAAAAACTCTACGCCACTAAAAATGAGAACCTGGAAGAAATGGATAAATTCTTGGACTCTTATAATCTTCCACGGTTGAAGGAAGAGGATGTAGCATATCTAAACACCCCCATCACCATTGATGAAATTAAAACAGTAATCAAATGTCTGCCGAAAAACAAAAGCCCAGGTCCAGATGGATTCACTAATGAATTCTATCAAACTTTCCAAGAGGAACTACTGCCAATCTTGGCAAGACTCTTTCATGAAATTGAACAAACAGAAACACTTCCAAATAGCTTTTATGAAGCCAACATCACCTTGATACCTAAACCAGACAGAGACGCTACCAAAAAAGAAAATTACAGACCAATATCACTGATGAATGCAGATGCAAAGATCCTCAACAAAATCCTGGCAAATAGGATTCAATGCCTCGTTAAGAAGATCATCCACTACGATCAAGTAGGTTTCATCCCAGGAATGCAAGGCTGGTTTAACATCCGTAAATCTATCAACATAATACACAACATCAATAACAAGAAAAATAAAAACCACATGATCATATCAATAGATGCAGAGAAAGCATTTGATAAGGTCCAACACCCATTCTTGATCAAAACTCTCAGCAAGATGGGAATGGAGGGAACCTTTCTCAATATAGTGAAGGCCATCTACCACAAGCCAGTGGCAAATATTATCCTCAATGGAGAAAAACTGAAAGCCTTCCCTCTAAATTCTGGCACAAGACAAGGCTGTCCTCTCTCACCACTCCTATTCAACATAGCACTGGAAGTACTTGCTATAGCGATTAGGCAAGAAAAGGATATCAAGGGAATCCAGATAGGAAAGGAAGAAGTCAAGCTCTCACTGTTTGCAGATGACATGATACTCTACTTAGAAAACCCTAAAGACTCTATCAAAAAGCTTCTAGAAACAATAGACTCATATAGCAAGGTGGCAGGCTACAAAATTAACACACAAAAATCAATGGCCTTTCTATATACCAATAGTAATAAGGATGAAATGGACATTAAGAAAACAACCCCATTCACAATAGTACCACACAAACTCAAATATCTTGGAATCAACTTGACTAAATATGTGAAGGACCTATACAAAGAAAACTATTGTTGGGGACTGACTTGTTTGAGGCCATTTTGCTATTCTTTCTGCCATAATCCAGCCTTTCACCTAAAGGCTACATGCAGTCTTGCTGTAAGTTCTTGGGCCAAAGAGAAAGGAAAATGCAGCTGCAAAGTATAATTAATCTTTTAGCCCGGAGGAGAGCAACACAGCCCAGTACCATTCCCAGAAATGAGGCCTTACTCCCTTAACCATATCCCTGAGTTTACAAGACATTCATTATTGTGTATATGCTACATTGTCTGTTCAAGATCACTGAGGCAAGCACATCTTGCACCACCTCCTGATAGTCAAGCAATTAGGAATGCAGCTAGAAGGTCACAAGATGTTTCCATGGATACTGCAAGAAGTATTGCCCACTTGCCTTATTTGGAATAATGAAGTAATTTTCATGCCAAAAGTGTGATTGACATCACCCTTGTACTGCCCCCTTCTCCTTCTCTATATAAGAAGGAGCTGTAGCCAAATAAAGTTGCCCTTGAACAGTGAGACGCTGCCTTGGGTCTTTATTATTAACCTCTCTCAGATTTTTTACAGTGTGGTTGTGCTTCTACCCAGCAAAATAGGAGTGCGGTTGTCTGAGAAGCCTTCCCAGCTAATTCCTGCTGGCCGGGTCCCCCCTGGGGGGGCTTCAGGACCCCGCATTTTGGCGCCCAACGCTGGGCTCGAAGACCACCGCCACACTCCGAACGACTACGGGTCGGCGAGTCCGGAGCTGTTTCGTAAATCGCAGGATATACCCCATCCGGGTAGGCGTTGAAACGAGTTAGCCTTAATCAAATATTTAAACTGCAGTTTTTTCAGTCGTTCTGATCACCGCCCCTGATTGGCTCTTGGGGCTTCGCCCGTTGGCTTCACTTCCATGGGTGTTTCATTGAGTACTGAACTTAAATTCATTATTGATATTCAGTCTGAGTTGAAAGCCAGACATGTAGAGGTTACCAAAAAGAATATTTGTAATTTTCTTATGTTTATTCATAATGTATGTCATTGGTTTATTATTACCTGTCCAGAAATTGTTGCGTCCACTTGGGACAAAGTAGGACATGAAATGAGTGATTATTTTGTAAATAATGATGATTCACAGAAGGAAAAAATTATGTTCCAATATTGGAGCCTGTTAAGAGATATCATTGTAACTAAAAATGCCGGAACCGCCAAAGACATCATCCATGCCGTTGAATCTCATGTACAACAAGTCTCCCGTGAGTGTTCCAGGACTCCCTCTCGTTCTAATTCTGTCTCTCATCTCCCTTCTCCCTCTGAGAATACTTCCCCTTGTCCTCCCTCCATCACTGATTCTTCTACCTTTGTCTCCAAAGTAACTAATGCTCTTAAAGATCTCTCTAATGCTTCTCATTTATATCCCTCCCTTACTTCTGTCCATACTTCTGCTCTATGCACCCAGACCCCTACAGAAGAGGCCGCTGCACCCTCTGTGCAAAATCCTAAACAGCCCTTCACTTCCCTAGCTTCAGCTCCGTCCCTGTTTCACCACCCTCCCCTCCTTAGCCAGCAATTGCAACAATACAAAGCCTTTAATTGGAAAAGCCTCAAAGAGCCATTTCAAGCCGTAACCTCCTATGGCCCCCAAGCCCCTTACACGCTCTCCTGCTTAGAATCTAAAAGCTGAACTCTTTGTCTCTTGGGAAGTTAACTTTTTTTTCCGCTGCAAAGCCCTTGCAGACAGGCAGGAATTCTGATCTCTAAGCTCTTACAGCTGGCCTCGCCTCTTTTCATACCTTAAAGGTACAGCACACTTTCCAGGTCCCAGCTTGCCAACATGGCTCTTGCTGCCCTCTATGCCTGGAAGTCGCTCCCCAGAGCCAGCATTCCAGCAGCTCCCCCACACCGGCAACAAACTGTTGCTGCTTTCTCCCTCCCCCCACCTTTTCTGACTTGAGTTCCCAACTCACCACAATTACATCCATGGTGTCTCACCTCTCTAACAAACTTGATAATGCTCTTAGCTCAAAAACCAGCGCTACCTTTCCTGTCTTTCTCCCTAATGAAAAAAAGTCTCCCCCCCCCTCCCCGCCTGCTCAGCAGCCTCCACCGCGGAGAACGCTCAGTCCCTAACCATGGCAGATTCCCTCCTCTCACCGCTCCCCCTCTTAAAGCTATAGAAATGAAACTACTTGGCCAAATTGAAAATCTTAAACAAATCTTAAGCCTTCAAAAACAAGCTGCTTCTCTTAATTCACAGGTTTCTGCCTTTCAGGCGTCCCCCCCCCCCTCCTATAGTTGTCTGTCCTCTGCCCACTGAATTCCACGGCCAAGCCCCCCCTCTTGAGAACTCAAAGAGACAAACTAATGAAAGTGAGGCTAAGTGCCATAAAACAAAAACTGCTGCAGTGCCTACAAAAAATTCTAAGGGCACAGTAAGCAGGATAATTACAAAGTATCATCTGCTAAGCCATAAAACCTTGCAATATCTACACTTTGCTGTTAAAACTTCTGAGCCTAATGTACCTTCAGTACATTTTGCTCAAACCAGCCCTCAGCCTCCTTCAGCCTCTTTCCTGCCAGCCTTGGGAAACAGCCAGCTCAGGCCCTGCCACTCCCACTTTAAGCCTTCCAATTCACCTTGAATTACCCAATCTTTGTTATTCAAAATAAATCTGAAAAGTGGCATCTCTTGCATATTCTCAAATCAATTAATAAAACCATGATCCCCATGGTGCTTTTGCAACCCAGACTCCCCTCTTCGGTTGCCATTCCCTCTAATTCCAATAAATTAGTAATTAATCTTAAAAGATTGTTTTTTTTTTCTCTATATCATTACACCCTGCAGACTGTAAATAATTTGCCTCTAGCCTTCCTGCTGTTAACTGTGCTGGCCCCTCCCCGAGTTATCAGTAAAAAACTCTGCTTCACCTTGTCAGCCCTACACTTCGTCAAATATGTGTTATTAGGTTTAGTGCATTAAGTAAAGTAAAGTAATTATTAAAACATTAAAAAGCAACAGAAAGATAAAGGCAATAAATTTTTTTTTCATGCCTCTCAGAAAATTTTAAAGCAAGGTCATAATTCTGTCACTTTACAGATAACAAAATGTTGGTAAAAGAAAAACTTCTTTGTGTTTTAAAATCCAACCGAACACAAAAGTGTTAAATTTAAGTCTTATATTTCTATTAAAAATTTTATTTTAATTTTTAAAGTATTTACAAAATTATGTGAAAAATAATGTAGTTAGCCTTTTTAAACAATATAGTTAATTTAATGCACAGTGAACACCAAGGTGTGCTTTATAGTACCCTTAGTTTTAACTTTGTGCTACAGCAATAGTTGTTCTTTATTTCTGCATTAAAAGAACTATTATTTTAAGTGCATTCAAAATATCAGCACATTATACAAATCTGTATATTTGTGTCGCAGTAAAAAAATAATATTGATGAAAAATATATTATATATAATTTTATAAGTAATATTATTAACGTAACTAAACTTTATAAGCAAATTAACTAGTATTAAACATAATTTTAGTCTTAAGTTCTAGGTGTGTAAATGTATCCAATGTCTTTAACTATATTTTGTAATAATCTAAGCATTTAGTTAATTTAGTATATAATATTTTTTACAAATTATTCACTTAAAGTCTTCATAGTAAAAACAGTTGTTTGTATTTTTAAAATCAGTTTTTATACCTTTAATAATCATAGTTCATGCTATTGTGTTTAATCATAAAAATTTTAACACTTTATTGCAGCTGTCTTACTGTTCTACTGCAAAACCAATTTAAATAAAACCTATTCATTTACAGCAAATGATTTCATACTTCAGAGTGAATACTCCTTCTACAGTGCTCATTAACCATTTTACTTAATGTTTTAAACTTCAAATTAAAATTGTTTTAAAAATGTTTTGTGTTAAATCTAAACCTTAAAATTTATTTTCAGCAAAGTTCCACTCCATCTACATTAAGTACTTCTCAAAACTAAAAAAGTTTTTCTACAAAAATTTTTTTTTCTTCTCACAAACATGCTAGCTAAATATTTAAAAGCTCTTGTCAATTTTTTATAAATAAGTCTTAAATCAATCCTTTTGTCTGTTTATGTGTCTGTTGTGATGAATGAAAGTGGCCACAAGTGTAAAATGTTGTGTTTAGTGTTGTTTTGTTTTGTCTGTTTATTTGTTATCTCTACATTTTATAATAATACAATTTTTAAAGCCTTATCCATTTTTCAAATTTCAATTAATTTTTTCAACCTAGTTCAGTCTAGTCAGTTCACAAACTGGCATCTTGCAACTAAAAATCATGTGTTAAAAATTATGTATTAAGCTAGCTTTGTCCTTCTAAGAACATGGCGGAGAGTGTGGGAGATGGCAAACCCCAAATTTCTCAATGGCCATCGGGGATAACTTTTCCCTGGAGAATTTCTGGACTTTGCAGTCACCCGGCTTTCCTGTTATGTGTAAGTTCAGGCCTATAGAATATGTATTTATGGCTAAAAAATAGCATCCAGCTTTAACATAATAACTAAAAGTTTAAAAAAGATCCTTTATATTGTTTAAAAAAATTTTTTTTAATTAGCAATTGTTAATTATAAATTTTCTTTTATGCCAAAGTCTAACAGAGGTCAAATAACATTCCCGTGGTATTCAAAAATAACTAGTGTAATGTAAATTGCTAATGTTTTCTGACTGTAAACCCAAGCCAAAGGACTAAGTAAATTCTTAATTTTTATATAAAGTAACCATTTTGCCTCCTGCCAAGCTGTTTTCTTATAAACCTCCTGCCAGCCGCCTTTCCTGCAAACCTGTTTCTGACGGACTCCACCTTTGACAATGCTGAATTAAGCACTCTGCCTAGCTGCCTTAAATGCCCACCATTGCAACCAACAACCTCCATTGCAAACAAGTCACGGTCGTAAAACTTTGCTTGCTCGAACCATATATGTGCCCGCCTGTTCAACAATCACACATTTGCAATCAAACCATTATTGTTAACAACTCTTCCATCTTCATTGAAGCCCCCAACTCCACTTATTTTGTTTGCTCCACTAAATTTTCTCCCCATATTGTTACTAAAATGTTTCTTGCTTATCATGATTATTATGTTTTAGCTTTGTTAATGCCTAAAATAACCATCAAACCTGTTAGTCCGGTTTCCACCTTGAACCTCATCCTGCAAATGGTCAATGCCTCTGCCCAAGCGCTCTCCAACACCAGCTATAAACACTGTTCAATCTGCAATTCACCGGTTTCGCCGTTTTATAAAAGCATCACAACGTTTAAATCTCCTATCTACACCAATAACTCTAAACTTCTTCTCTGGAAAGTTCAGCCTCAACGTCATTAACTCACTATTAAGCAAGTTGTAAGCTACGAACTCTGCCTTCTAGCCCATCCTTCTCCTCTCAAGTTATTTTAAATATTATAAATGCCTCTGCTCTAGCCCTCACAGAACCATATTATAAACGCTGTTAGCTTAGCTTCTCTCCTCAACCCCTACGATACTGTTAGTTCCCTTGCTGATGTAGTTCTTCAAAATCGTCGTACTTTATATTTTGCCCTTATAAAGGAAGGGGGAGTCTGTGTGGCCCTTAAAGAACTATGCTGTGTATTTAAAGACAAATCTGGATTAGTTAGGGATAGTGTTCTACGTATTGGTAACGGTATGAAGAAGTTCCAGAAACGTTTTGACCAAGAACAAGGTTGGTAACAGGGTTGGTTTTTCTCTTCTCCTTGGATACATACATTACTGTCCACTATTTTGGGCCCTCTTATTAGCCTCATGCTGCTCCTTTCCTTTGACCCATGGGCTTTCCGCAAACTTACTGCCCTTGTTAAAAACCAAGTAAATGAGACGGCAAAAACCTCTGTTCAAGTTCACTACCAACAGTTAACCCAACGTGACTCCTGTGAAAACTTGGCTATTGTCACCAAGCCGCCCTTCCAGCCACTAAGTTTTCAGGAGATAAAGCGCATAGCTAACAAACGGAGCTCGCTCAGGTACTTGTGCTCTCGGCTGTGGAGATACCTACGACGGGATTAGCAAGGTCCCAGTTAGGACACGGCCCTAAAAGGCTACAACACATAATTCAGATCTCTGTGCACACCCACGGCGCTTGTAGCCACCTTTTAAATGCGGCTTTGGCCGTGTCCGACCTGGTCAAACCTTGTAGCCTAAGACACGGTTCTTCCACCCGCTCACGACTTTCCTTCTTTTATTAGAAGAGAAAGGGGGAGATGTTGGGGACTGACTTGTTTGAGGCCATTTTGCTATTCTTTCTGCCATAATCCAGCCTTTCACCTAAAGGCTACATGCAGTCTTGCTGTAAGTTCTTGGGCCAAAGAGAAAGGAAAATGCAGCTGCAAAGTATAATTAATCTTTTAGCCCGGAGGAGAGCAACACAGCCCAGTACCATTCCCAGAAATGAGGCCTTACTCCCTTAACCATATCCCTGAGTTTACAAGACATTCATTATTGTGTATATGCTACATTGTCTGTTCAAGATCACTGAGGCAAGCACATCTTGCACCACCTCCTGATAGTCAAGCAATTAGGAATGCAGCTAGAAGGTCACAAGATGTTTCCATGGATACTGCAAGAAGTATTGCCCACTTGCCTTATTTGGAATAATGAAGTAATTTTCATGCCAAAAGTGTGATTGACATCACCCTTGTACTGCCCCCTTCTCCTTCTCTATATAAGAAGGAGCTGTAGCCAAATAAAGTTGCCCTTGAACAGTGAGACGCTGCCTTGGGTCTTTATTATTAACCTCTCTCAGATTTTTTACAGTGTGGTTGTGCTTCTACCCAGCAAAATAGGAGTGCGGTTGTCTGAGAAGCCTTCCCAGCTAATTCCTGCTGGCCGGGTCCCCCCTGGGGGGGCTTCAGGACCCCGCAAACTATAAAACTCTGCTCCAAGAAATAAGAGAGGACACACGGAAATGGAAACACATACCCTGCTCATGGATTGGCAGGATTAACATCATCAAAATGGCAATACTCCCCAAGGCATTATACAGATTTAATGCCATCCCTCTAAAGATACCCATGACATTCTTCAAAGAAGTGGATCAGACACTTTTGAAATTCATTTGGAACAATAAACACCCTCGAATAGCTAAAGCAATCATTGGGAAAAAGAATATGGGAGGAATTACTTTTCCCAACTTTAAACTGTACTACAAAGCAACAGTTATCAAAACAGCATGGTATTGGAATAAGGATAGGTCCTCAGATCAGTGGAATAGGCTTGAATACTCAGAAAATGTTCCCCAGAGATACAACCATCTAATTTTTGATAAAGGAGCAGGAAATCCTAAATGGAGCAGGGAAAGCCTCTTCAACAAGTGGTGTTGGCACAATTGGATAGCTACTTGCAAAAAATTAAACTTAGACCCCCAGCTAACATCATGTACAAAGGTAAAATCCAAATGGATTAAAGACCTCGATATCAGCCCCAAAACCATAAGATATATAGAACAGCACATAGGCAAAACACTACAGGACATTACAGGCATCTTCAAGGAGGAAACTGCACTCTCCAAGCAAGTGAAAGCAGAGATTAACAGATGGGAATATATTAAGCTGAGAAGCTTCTGCACCTCAAAGGAAATAGTGCCCAGGATACAAGAGCCACCCACTGAGTGGGAGAAACTATTCACCCAATACCCATCAGATAAGGGGCTAATCTCCAAAATATACAAGGCACTGACAGAACTTTACAAGAAAAAAACATCTAACCCCATCAAAAAATGGGGAGAAGAAATGAACAGACACTTTGACAAAGAAGAAATACAAATGGCCAAAAGACACATGAAAAAATGTTCCACATCACTAATCATCAGGGAGATGCAAATCAAAACAACGATGAGATACCACCTCACACCCCAGAGAATGGCACACATCACAAAGAATGAGAATAAACAGTGTTGGCGGGGATGTGGAGAGAAAGGAACTCTTATCCACTGCTGGTGGGAATGCTGTCTAGTTCAACCTTTATGGAAAGCGATATGGAGATTCCTCCAAAAACTGGAAATCGAGCTCCCATACGATCCAGCTATACCACTCCTAGGAATATACCCTAGGAACACAAAAATACAATACAAAAACCCCTTCCTTACACCTATATTCATTGCAGCTCTATTTACCATAGCAAGACTCTGGAAACAACCAAGATGCCCTTCAACAGACGAATGGCTAAAGAAACTGTGGTACATATACACAATGGAATATTATGCAGCTGTCAGGAGAGATGAAGTCATGAAATTTTCCTATACATGGATGTACATGGAATCTATTATGCTGAGTGAAATAAGTCAGAGAGAGAGAGAAAAACGCAGAATGGTCTCACTCATCTATGGGTTTTAAGAAAAATGAAAGACACCCTTGTAATAATAATTTTCAGACACAAAAGAGAAAAGAGCTGGAAGTTCCAGCTCACCTCAGGAAGCTCACCACAAAGAGTGATGAGTTTAGTTAGAGAAATAACTACATTTTGAACTGTCCTAATATTGAGAATGTATGAGGGAAATGTTGAGCCTGTTTAGGGTACAGGCGGGGGTTGGGTGGGGAGGAGGGAGATTTGGGACTTGGGTGATGGGAATGTTGCACTGGTGATGGGTGGTGTTCCTTTTATGACTGAAACCCAAACACAATCATGTATGTAATCAAGGTGTTTAAATAAAAAAAATTAAAAAAAAAAGATAAACTGAAAGATCTACTTTAAAACAAGACAGACCTAAAGAAACACAAAACTTCCGCACAAAGATGGCTCTAAATTCCATGACAATTATCTCTCTCGCCGTCAATGGGCCAAATGCACCAGTTAAGAGACACAGAATGGCAAAATGATTAAAAAAGTTGAATCCAACATTTTCTTGCCTACAAGAAACACATCTGAACAGTCAGAACAAACACAGATTCAAAGTCAAAGTTGCAAGCACACATCAGGAAGGAAAAAGGGGTCTACATCAATAGCTTAATATTACAGCAGTAAAATTAGAAAATGATCAACAGAATGAACCCAAAATAAGTAGGCATAAGGAAAAAACAAAGCGTAGAGCAGAAATTAATGGAGTGGAAACACACACACACAAAAACAAAAATCCAAGGGGCCAAAGAGATAGCATGGAGGTAGAGCATTTGCCTTGCATGCAGAAGGACGGTGGTTTTGAATCCTGGCATCCCATATGGTCCTCCGAGCCTGCCAGGAGTGATTTCTGAGCATAGAGCCAGGAGGAACCCCTGAGCGCTACAGAGTGTGACACTCCCCCCCCCCAATAAAAAAGAAAGAAAAAAATTCAAAAGTGCAATGAAAGCAAAAGTTGGTTCTTTGAAAAATATAAACAAGATTGATAAACATATAGTAAAACTCACAAAGAAAGGGAGAGAGAGAAACTTAATAAGCCAAATTAGAAATGAAAAGGGGGAGATCACTACAGATAATACAGCTATCCAAAGGGTAATCAAAGACTACTTTGAGAAACTCTATGACATGAAACATGAGGTCCTGGAGAAAATGGGGAATAAAGAAAAGAAAAACATTATTTTAATAATGCCCAGAGTCAATCGAGATGAGAGTCAGGTGGAACAGCTCATAATATGAAACTCACCACGAAGAGTGGCAAAAGCAGTTAGGGAAAGGACTACACTAAGAACTACCAGGACAATGTTGATTAGTGAGAGAGGTAGAGTTTTTGTCATAAATACAGGCAGAGCATATAGAAAGAGGAGAAGGGGCATTGTTGGTGGAAATTTACACTGGTGAAGGGGGTGTTTCTATGACTGAAGCCCAACTGCAAACATGTTTGTAATCTTGGTACTTAAATAAAGATATATTTTTCTTTTGCTGAGCTTTACCACTCAATAAAGCTTTCTTTATTGAGTGATAAAGCTCTCCAAAATTAGGCATGTGCACCAGCCCATAGCATTTAAATAAAGATATTGAAAAAAAAACACAAAGTCATAGTGATCAAAACAGCGTGGTATTGGAACAAAGACAGATTTTCAGACTGATTGGTCAGAATAGAATATTTAGTGACAACACCCCATGCATATGGTCAACTGATCTTTGACAAAGTAGCCAAGAATATAAAATGGAACAAAAAACAGAAAAAAATGGAACAAAAAATTTTCTTCAACAAATGGTGTTGGAACAATTGGATAACTATGTGTAAGAAAGATTAAAGATTAATTCATAGTACACCTTACACAAAGGTTACACGGATTAAAAATCTTAAGATTAGACCCAAATGCATAATTTTCATAGAGTAAAACAGAGACAGAACACTCACAACTTGGAACTGAAGGGAGTCTTTGATGATAGGATGTCAATGGCAAGAGTTATAGCATCAAACTTAAATAGGACTACATAAAATTAAAAAGTTTCTGTACGTCAACATAAACAGAAACTAAAATTGGAAGGCAACTAACTGATTGGGAGAGAATTTTTGTACTCAACACATCAGATAAAGGGTTGATTTATAAGCTATACAAAGCACTCGCAAAAGTCAACTCCACAAAACTCAAAAACCCCATCAAAAATTGAGGAAAGGAGAGGTCGGAGAGATAGCATGGATGTAAGGCATTTGCCTTGCATGCAGAAGGACGGTGGTTTGAATCCCGGCATCCCATATGGTCCCCTGAGTCTGCCAGGAGAGATTTCTGAGCTTAGAGCCAGGAGTAGCCCCTGAGCACTGCCGGGTGTGACCCAAAAACAAAGCAAAAAAAAAAAAAAAACTGAGGAAAGGTGATGAACTGGCATTTCTCATAGGAAGACCAACATATGGCCAACAGTCACATAAAAAATGTTCGTCATCACTTGTCACAAGCCACTTGGGGCTGGGCAGGAGTGGCTGGACATAGGAAGAGCAGTACAGTCTTCGAAGAGAGTAGGCACTGAAGTCGGCAAATTGTGACTAAACTACACATTAGGAGAGGAGTTTCGATCTAGTTAGTTTATTCTCTCAAAGAGCATCGTTTTTTTATTCATTTACTTTAGCAAATTATTCTGAGCAAGGAAGAAGAGGTGAACAATAGTTTACAATAGCAGGAAAACATGTGGCTTCTGTGAGGTATAGAAAATCATCAGGGGCTGTAGAGATAGCATGGAGGTAGGGCGTTTGCCTTGCATGCAGAAGGACAGTGGTTCGAATCCCAGCATCTCATATGGTCCCCTGAACCTGCCAGTAGAAATTTCTGAGTGTGCAGCCAGGAATAACCCCTGAGACCTGCCAGATGTGACCCCAAAAACAAACAAACAAACAAAAAATCCCAGAGAATCATCAAGACACTATAGAATTTATTGACATCCTCTTTAATACAATGATTACAATACCTATTGATCTTTACCAGAGACGTCATTTATTTTTGGCCTAGGATTTAACAATACCCTAATTTCCCAAAGTCTCCTAAGTCTGCTAAATCAGCTTTGTGACTTGAATACCCAGTTCTTCTTTTCCTGGGGGTTTTTTGTTGGCTATTTATTGCATGTCTAAATTAGGTTTTATTTTGATGCAAAGATTCTTTTAAAAATTAAGTGGCCATGGCTTAGATCCAGATGCTCTGATTCTTCAGTAATTTTCACATTCTTATCTCCTATAGCACTCCTGTACTGAATAGAAAGGCCTGAAATAACTAGGCCTCAGCACTTTGCTTGGTAACTAAGAAACAGTTTTGATTTATAGAAGTCTTGGTCTTTACAGGGACTCAGAGAGATGACCTTAGGATGCTAGTAAAACTATGCCTCAAATGAGAGGAATGAATTTATGCCCTGATTCCTATCAATATCCCCTTTAGCCTAAGCATCTCATGGCAATTATGAATACAGGTGACCAGAGACTAGTGCCTCACTTAGTTATGAGCTCTAAGCAAGGGTTCCTTATACAGAGGTCATGATAATAAATGCCTCTGTGTGTGTGTGAATATGTGTTGACCACCTCAATGTCTGTCTAATGTTCATCTGTAATATACACAATGTCTGTTTATGTTGTATATTGTCCTTCCCCTGTTATATATAATTCCTCCTCCACCCCTCCACTTAACACTTTGCAAACCCTTTTCTAGTCCTTCACTCTCTCACTCCTGATCTGTGATCTGTTATCTCCCCCCATTAGACCCTTTTTAACCTCAGTTCCTTACTCCCCAGTAACTGGAACATTCTCCCCACCCAAGCCAGCTGCCATTCAGCTCTCAAAGTGAAAAGACATATTACTAGCCCACCTTGCTCCAGCCTGAGAAGAAGCCACCAATGCTACTGCTGCTGATTTGCTCTCAGCGGCCCTCTTTCCCCCACTTCCCTTTACTGTGGACTGTTGCTTGCTACCAGATTTGCTTTTTGAGAAACTCCAGCTTGAGGACATTTCCTGATATGTGTCTGCTAGAAGCCATTTTTCAGACTCCACAAGACCATGTTGCGAGCTGAAGCTGTGCTTTGGATTTTATCCCTTCCCAGACAATTTCAAAAGACTTAAAGGGGACATGTATTCTCCTTTGAATATTTCTTTAGATGTATTTTCTTAATAGGTATAATTCTTATTGTCTATTTTCTTATGTAGCAGCAGTTTTCCCCAAAAGTTTTCCTCTTTTTTGGAACTATTTTAGTATAAAATTCTAGTAGATAAGTTGCTCTTGGGTTCCAAGTTCATGCTAGAACCAGCTTATCAGGATTATTTAGCTTGTTATTTTTACCCCATGTGCACCAGTAGCACCATGTGGCATTTTTTTTGCATAGACACATTAAAATGGGGAAATCTTGCATGTGCAAATAAGTTCTTATATAACAGGAATACATTTTATATTGTAGTGAGGCCTTACACACTTGTCATAGAGATTTGGCTTAGGCTTCAAAAGATCAGACATTGACAATCACCCTTGAACCTTGGATCCAATCTATAGATCCCACATGGTTTCTACACCAGCACCAGGAATAGGACTTCTACCAGGGAAGGCCCTAATGCTACCCTGCTATCAACTTGCTCCAGAGTGGGTTCAAATGACATCCTGACGATTTGGTAACAGAAACAACCTGATTTCAGAGCAGGTTTCTCTGCACTGCCACCTAATGGTGAGATGAAACTAGAAGATGCTCTATGTCACCCAGACTTCAACATAGGATCTGTAAAAACAAAACAAAACAAACAAACAAAAAAACCCAAGAAACTAAAACAGTATCTCTAACTACAGAAACTTGACCATGACAACATGTCAACCATGTTTGTGAAGAACTTTTACTGGACCACAGAGAAAGACTTTGGGGTTAGTCAACTTAATATGCCTCGAGTTTGTAGTTGGTCTTATGGCTGAATGCCTAATGGGTAAGTTCTCCCTGTTTTTAGGCCAAAGGCTTTTATTCCTATTTTCCCCAAAATATGCTGTTACTATGCAAAACAAAACAAAATAACAACAAAAACAACAAAACCATGTCACACACAATCCTCCCCTTTTTTTAAATGTTATTTTATTGTATTTTTTAAACACTTATCTTTTAAAAAGGGGCTCCTGAAATTTTCATAAAACCTTGGGACAGGATTACTTTATTTTACTACATATTTCTACATTTTTCTATAAAACTAAGAAAAAAGGAATAAAGAAAGGATGGGGGCCAGGATCCAAGTGGTCTCAGATGCATTGGTGTGGTAATAAATAAGGACAGAACTAAATATCTAAGCCAAAGTCAATGATAATAGCATCAAGGGACCTAAACTACAATCTAAACTTAAATGGGCTTATTATACTGGCAGTCCAGGGGCAGAGGGTGGTGGTATACAATGCACTCTGGTTCCATTGGTGAAGTGAGGTTGACCCTGGTAGTGGAAATGGCCCTGACATTTAACTATGAAAGTCTCTGTAGATCACAATTATTTCAATAAAATTAAATAAAAAATTTATTCAGGCTAGAAATGTACTGCAGAAATTATTATGCTTACCTTACACACTGCCATCCCAGTTCAATTCCAGTACCACATATGGTCCCCCTAGAACTTCCAGGAGTAATCTCTAAGCTCAGAGCCAGAAATAAACCCTGAGACTACCGAGAACTTCTTTTTTTTTTTTTTGGGCCACACCCGCTGGCGCTCAGGGGTTACTCCTGGCTATCTGCTCAGAAATAGCTCCTGGCAGGCATGGGGTACCATATGGGACGCCGGGATTCGAACCAACCACCTTACATCCTGGGTCAGCTGCTTGCAAGGCAAACACCACTGTGCTATCTCTCCGGCCCCAGGAGTATGTTTTAAAGATAATTGCATTCAGTATCTTAGTGTGTGATGTTTAAAAAAAAGAATTTGTCTCCAGGTTCCTAGAAGAAAAAAAGCCAATCTCCTCCAGCATGCTCCCAAAGAAAATAATAGCCACCTATATTTCCCAGGTATTCTGAGGATGATGCATTTGAGGGCAGATTCCCCTTTTTGCATGGACTACAATAGCCAAATGCTACTACCTATACCATCTGACAGAAAGGCCCAGCTATTTAACTGAAATCAAATAATATGAACAGCTAAACCCTCTCAGGTAATTTAGGCTACAGGGCTGAAAAATATGGGTCTATCCTTGTACAATGGGATTGACACAAGACCCTCACCCACTCTGACATCTGAAACCCAGCAGCCCCCACCCACTGCAGCCATCTTCTTGGAAGAAAAAAATGGTTCAGCTCCTCCACCAAGCTCCAAAAGAAAATAATAGCCATCAATATATCCCAGGTAGTCAAGTCCTGGCTGATACCTCTATGGCATACTCACTAAGGAGGGGGAAGATTCTCCTTTTTTTTTTTATGAACTACATGGCCCAATGCCACCCCTAAACCCTCAGAGAGAAAAGACCCAACTCTCCTATTTAACCTCATCAAACTTCTAAACCTACCAAATTTGTTTTAGATCTGTAAATCCTGGATTGTGTGTGGTTGCATGTGGCATACAATATCTTATAGAAATCCAATAGTCCAATAGTACCATAGGAAATCTGATGGAAAAATTATATAGTAATCTACAACTTCAGTGAGTCTATACAATAGTGCAGAAGATTTAACTAGCAGCAATCACTACCCAGTAAATTCTTAGACACTGACTTTAGCAACACCATGTAGAGATATAACAATCATTTCAAATTGACCTGTGTTGGCCTAAGTTTTAGTAATTCCAATTTGCCTTTGTGTTTTAACAAGCAGGGGTGGAGGTAGGACAATGCTGGTGGTAGGAATGGTCCTGATTCATAGTCACTATGTACCTTAAATATTACTGTGAAAGATTTGTAATTCACTTTGGTCACAATAATTTTTTTTAAAAAGTAATAATTATATTCCATTAAAGTGTAAAAAATATCACTCCATAGGGGCTGGAGCAATATTACAGCGGTAGGGCGTTTGCCTTGCATGCAGCCAACCCCAGACAGACCCTGGTTCAATTCCCGGCATCCCATATGGTCCCCCCGAGCCTGCCAGGAGCGCTTTCTGAGTGCACAGCCAGGAGTGCACAGCCTGAACGCCCCCGTGTGACCAAGGAGCCCGTAATGATAGCACAGCAGGTAGGGTGTTTGTCTTGCATGTCTGGAATCCCCTATGGTCCCTTGAGCCTGCTAGGAGTAATTTCTGAGTGCTGCTGGGTGTGTAGTTTTTTGTTTTTTTTTTTTAATCATTTCATATAGCACAGAGTGCATTTGCCTTGCACACGGCCAACCTGGGAAGGGCCCAGATTCGATTTCCAGTAACCCATGTGGTCCCCTGACCTTCCAGGAGCGATGTCTGAGCAGAGAGCCAGGAGTAACTCCAGGGCACTGCTAGGTGTGGCCCACCCACCCCCAAATAAATAAATAAATAAATAAATAAATAAATAAAATTAAAACAACTAAAATATAATTCTATACTTTATGTCACTCCGTTGATAAGAATAGTTCAATGACTTTATATTGTACCTAAAACCAAATAAAATATAGCCACTGAACATTTTTCCAACAGTTTTTTCCCAACATTTCCCCCTCATTTCTAGCATTTTCTCATTCTCTTTTCTTTTCTTTTCTTTTTTTTTTTGGTTTTTGGGCCACACCCGTTTGACGCTCAGGGGTTACTCCTGGCTATGCGCTCAGAAATCGCCCCTGGCTTGGGAGGACAATATGGGACGCCGGGGGATCAAACCGCGGTCCATCCTACGCTAGCGCTTACAAGGCAGACACCTTACCTCTAGCGCCACCTTCCTGGCCCCTCATTCTCTTTTCTATAATTTGAGTAAGTTATGTGTTTACATACCCAAAGTCCTTGTACCAGATGTTCCCATTACTTAGAATTCTACCTCCTAATCTTTAGAGTTACTTTTCATTGAATAGATAAAATGTCATCATTGAGAACTATTTTCCACAATCATGCAATGTAATAATGGGTTTCCAGGCCTCCTTCAGACCAGCTTAGAGGACCATGTAGTACTGGAGATCTAATGAAGATTTAATGGAGTTGATACCATTTTAGGTTTGGGGCTTACATCCTGCTGTGCTAAGAATTTATTTCTGACTCCACACTCATAAATCACTCTTGGCATACCTCAGGGGACCATATGAGATGGCAGAGATTGAAACTCAATTGGTTGTGTACAAATCAAAGGTTTATCAACTGTACTATGGCTCTGTCCTCTAAGTTTTTGTTTTGCGATTTATTGAGACCTGCTTATGGCTTAGCACGTTTTCTACCTTAATATATTTACCACATTCACTTATAAATATTTGTGTCTAGAATTCTATATATGTAGATTAGGCTAAATGAGCATTGAGATTTTTTTATGTCTATTTTTTGGTTTGTTTTATCTATTTGTCCTTTTCTTTTTTTTTTTTTTTTTTTGGTTTTTGGGCCACACCCAGTAACGCTCAGGGGTTACCCCTGGCTATGTGCTCAGAAGTTGCTCCTGGCTTGGGGGACCATATGGGACACCGGGAGATCGAACCGCGGTCCGTCCAAGGCTAGCGCAGGCAAGGCAGGCACCTTACCTTTAGTGCCACCGCCCGGCCCCCTATTTGTCCTTTTCATTCCTGCAAGACACATTAGAATCTTCAACTATGGCTGTAGAATTTTCCTTATTTTCTTTATATGTTTTTTTCACATATATATTACTATGATTTTTTTAATAAATTGACTCCAGAACTGGGGCAATAATATAGCAAACTGGGTGTTTTCCTTGTACATGACTGAGATTCAATCCCCAGCATCCCATATGGCACCTGGATCTGCTGCAGGAGTGATTCCTGAATGCTTAACCAGGAGCAGCCCCTGAACATTTCCTGACGTATCCCAAAAACAAACAAAAAATTAAATTGACTTCTTTATTATTATGCAATATCCACCCTTATTTTTGTGTTACACTCAGCTGTGTTCAAGGCTTACTCTTAGGTCTGAGTGCAGATATTACTTCTGGTGAGAACAGGGGACCATATGTAATGCTGGGGATTGAACCTGGATCAGCAGCATGCAAAGCAAATGTCTACACTCTATCCCTGGGCCCTAAATATTTCTCTTTATCTTTGTAAAATTCTTTGTTTTTAAGTCTATCTTATTTGATAATATACACTTCAATATTTGAACTTTCTGCATGGTGTAAATTTTACCATATGTTAATTTTTAGTGTATCTACATTTACATTTAAAGTATGCTTGGGACTTGAGGATGTAGCTCAGTGGTAAGGTGTCTGCCTCTTACAATAAGGCTGAAGGTTTGGTCACCGACATGGCCTCACATCACTGATGTAACTCCTGGCACTGCCAATGTGATCCTTGGTGTTCCACTTGTAACCTTGGCTCACCACAATCAAATCACAAGCACTAAAATCCAAATGTGCAACACTGGTGAGTCCTACAACCAAATATTCAAGTCACACAAGTGTGCAACACCCAGACATTACAGCAATAACAACAATAAACAGAATGGTAGGTGGAGTTTTTCTTAAAGTCTCAAACAAAATTTAGTTTGGAACTTTTCATCTGTTGAGACCTGCTACTTTTAGTTACAGATAATTTAATTAGTTATGTGACTAAATTCATATCTACCATCTTGCAATTTGTTTACTATTTAATCTTGTTTTTTTTTTTTTTTTTTTTTGCTATTTTCTCTCGAATAATTTTTTTAATTTAGAACCTTATTTGGGGCCAGAGTGGTGGTGTAAGCAGTAGGGCATTTGCCTTGATTGTGCTAACCTAGGATGGACCATGGTTCGATCCTCCATCATCCTATATGGTCCCCAAGTCAGGAGCAATTTCTGAGTACATAACCAGGAATAACCTCTGAGCGTTACCAGGTGTGGCCCTCCCCACCCCCCCAAAAAAAAGAAAAAAAGAAAAAAAGAACTTTATTTTAGTTCATTGTTTCAGGATTTTTAGCTATATCTCTGTACTATGAGAGGTATGCTAAGTATATATATTTTTGAAATAAATCTAGGATTTAAAATATCCTTAAATTTTTTGCAAATTATTTACAGTTAATATACATTGCATAAAATATAGAACCTTCCAATCACATAAGTTAATTTAACTTACCACTGTTCTTTATTTATACACATATTTATTGTTTCTAGTGCTCATCACTACTTACCATAGGTTCATGTTTTTTCTGATATTATTACCTTTCATACTGAAGAACTTCATTTAATACTTTTTTATTGCACAAGTATGTTGTTTACAAATCTTTCTGGGTTTGTTTGTATAGCATACATTTAATGTTCTTCAATTTTAAAATCTAAATGTATTTTTATTTATGAACAGTGTTAGGCTTAGAAAATAATCGATTGGCGCATACATATTCCTACTTACACACATGCATGAACAGATTCTCATTGGGATTGTTTTCCTTTGTGTTGTTGTTTTCTTTCTAGGCTAAACTGGGCTGTTTTTAGGTCTTACTCCTGGCTTTGTGCTTAGGAATCACTTCTGATAGTTTTGGGGGATCACAGAGGAAGCTGGGTTGACTGCATGCAAGACAAGTACCCTACCCATTGTACTACTGTCCTCAAGCCCTACTTCCGCCCTACTTCCATTTGTTTATATCCCGTATTAGTGCAGCATATTTATTATATTTTTACATGAATCTGTAAGTTGTTACTAGCTAAACTCCTCATTCTTTGTATTGCACAGTCTATGAGTTGGGACAAGCGTATAACATGTGTTCACCATTATTGTAGAAGTGTTCTACGATAATTGTAGTGCCCTAAAGAGCCATTGGGCTCCATATAATCCTGCCTAAATCCTTGACAATCACTGATCTTTTTGCTGCCTTTTCTTTAAAAATATTATTTGAATATATGAAAAAATTTTCAAATGAGTTTTTTTTAAATGAGACAGAACTTACCCTCTCAAGCCCATGTTCTTTCTTGAACATGTGTCTTGCTTGTTTTTTTTTTTCTTTTTGGATTTCTCTCTTGAACACTTATTTATTCCTTTCTTTATCTCTCCTCATTTCTTTCTAAGAAAATTAAATTTAATAAAAACTTTATTGTTTTACTGTCTCATTTCCTCTTGAAATTCTTTTCAGTAAGGAAAGATGATGGACTCAGAATGCCTGTGCCCAGGTTAGGACTGACTTTCCTTTCCTGCAAAGGGAAATTCCTTGCTCCGGCCTAAATTGTGGCTCCCTGGGTAATCCAAGTAATCTGGTGGCAGGATTGTCTCCTGCAGTGTGCAAAATAAGAGGACACCAGATACAGCTTAACTCCTCATGGGGCTGGTAGAACATGAGCATCTGTGTCATGTATATGTGCTTGTATCAGACATTTTCCAGTCCCGATTCAAGCCAGACATTCCCTGGGCTTGGTGACCAATGTGGATTAAGTACCTTAAATCCTGTACTTGTCCCTTTGGAGACACTCTTATCATTTTTAAACTTTAATTTTTATTTATTTGGTTGGTTTGGGGACCACATGAGGCACTGCTCAGATCTTGGCTCTGCGCTTAGTGCTGGATCATGCACTGTGAGCGTGTAGACTATGTGAGGTGCCACAGATTGAACTCAGGTAAGCACTGTGCAAGGCAAACGCTGTTTTATCATTCCAGCCCCCTAAATTTAAATTTTAAGCTTATCTCAGTAATATCATCTCTTAATATAGGAATTATGGTGATTATAGTATCCACACTATAGCATTGTTCTAATGGTCAAGTGACATCATTCATGTAAAGGACTAGCCTGATAAATATTTAATAAATGTGAGGAGTTGTGATAACATATTTGTACTCTTAGTGCAGAACAAATTAAGTGTATCTCTGGAGAAATGTTTAGGTGGCCCAAGATCTACTTCCTCATGAATATGATTTTATAGTTCACAATATAAACTTTCTTTCAACTGGATTTATTACCATTTATAATTTAGATTAAAACACTGTGCTTTTATTGAAGCTTTGATTTAAATATCACAAGTCTAGACAAGAAATACATTCAAATGGAAAAATATTCATTCATTGAAGCTTCCTCAAGCATGAGTAGTCTCTAAAATACTCAGATGCAGCTTGAAATACTCAGTCTGGGAATACATATATTGGATTCTAATTCTGTAACTTACATTACAATTTGGAAAGGGGTCTTTCTGGAAACATCATAGTGATTACAAATGCATGGTTTTCCTAAAAAACAAAACATATCCATGGGTAAGATAATAGTGGCAATTGTGACACCAGGGGCTCACACTGGGGGTCAAATCTTTTAAGCACTTTAACAGAAACTTTAACAAGTGTACAACATTTGTTTTTCTTCCTGGATGAGATTGCCCTGCTTTCAATTCTCCAAGCTAAATGCACAGTGGATGGTTACCTGGGAGACAGTCTGTAAACTAAGCAGTCTCTGTGCTGCTAAGGAAGGGTTTATGGCACAGAAACAACTTTAATTATTTTTTAAATAACTTTGAATTGTTCAGCATTAAAAATAATCAAAGAAAAAATTCAAGCCTATGATCCTATTAAGTGGATTCTTTGTTGAGTTGGGAGTTATCAGCTGTCCCGGAAGTGGGTGCCAGCATGAATTAGGATGATGTTGATTGCTGTTTGACTTGGTGTTTCTTCAACTGTATACCAACTCCCTCGGCAAAACACACCATAGGTAAGCCAAATCTCCACTTTTCATCAGGTTTTAGTTAATACCATACGTTGTCACTTTTTTTTTCTCCCCAAAGGATGTCCCAGAGGAGGACCATTGGATAAACTGATCGAGAAAACTGTTTCCTAATCCAGATATTTATAGTCTTAGAATTACTGAAATAAACTGATTTGGATGTTTCATTATTGTGACTAGCCCCTTCCAAACAAATCTCTCTAGAACATAGGCTAAATTGGTAATAAAATCTAAAAGTTGTTGCTTCTGTCGACTACAATACTTTAGCTTAGCTAAATCACCTAAATCTGTGTTAATATTTATATCAGTATAAAGGAGATTTCTATTACCGTCTTAATGACATTTCAATTTCAATGACATTTCAAATTAAATGAATCATTTATCAAAAAAAAACCTGTCTTTAACAAGCTGATCAACTATTATACAAATAAGGATAAAATGACACTAGACTCCAATTGGATGCATAACCAGCAATCCCTATAATATGAAACTATATCTTAAAAATCATTACTCAAAACAATTTGTAAAATTTAATTGAGGGAAGTTTTCTAATGAAGAATGTTAAAATGGAAATATACAGGCAACAGTCAGAAGAGGAAACTGAGCTCACTAGTAAAAAGTATGTGGATCTCTGTATTAATTGAAATAGCAGTCTTTGTGTTGGAGTTACTGTTTTAATTTTCAGGCTATTTACTCTCTTTCCATTAGTGCTGAGTACCTGAGACTAAGAGTGAACAAATAATGACTGCATTGCTTAGTACTATAAGAAATTGATTTGTTAACTTTCAGATTATAGCTAGGTTTAAATAATTTTTATTTAGGTAGTAGTATTACTGTGAAGTGCTGTCACATAAAAGTTACATTAAAGAATTAAACCACATGTCCATAGCATACTCAAGTCATTCATTGCCAGGACCAAAAATCTTGTGAAAAGCTACTTTTAGGGTTTTATTTCACTGTATGAATCTTTCATCTGTTCTGAAATTATTTTTATTCCTTTTTTTCTTTTTGTTTGTTCTTTTTGATGTGCCAGGGATGAAACCAAGGACTCACCCATGCAAAGCAAAGTTCCCTCCCATTTACCTACAGTCCCCAGTCCCTGAAAAATTTTTATGTTGTCAAAAATAGATATCTAAATCTACTTTGCGAAGTAATTTACTGGTACAATGTATATACTGATTTAACATTTTCTGCAGGAGACCAAAGAGTTAGCATTGGGGTTAAGGTTGCATGTTCTGTGTGCACAAAGACCTAAGTTGAATCCCTGGCACAATTGCCCCCTTAGATCCCTCTGGTGACACCAATATTAGTGGAAGTGAGCAGTGTTGCACTGCCAGGTCAAGTATTAAACAGTCAGGTTCATTTGGCCAAGAATGAGTGGAAGTAGCATCCAACCTCCTGAAGGAATTCAACCCCTCCTGCACCAAAATATAATATATCTCTCTGTGGCCAAGGAGATATTTCAGCAGGTAGTCTATTTGCCTTGCATGTGGCAAATCCAGATTTGATCTACAGCATCCCATATGTCTTCTGAGCCTGACAGGAGTGATCCCTGAGTACAGAGTACAGTAACTGCTGGAGCACTGCCAGGTGTGATTATGACCCAAAAACCAAAACCAAACAAAAAACCCAGTATCTTCTGTGTTCTAATTTGTTTTGTTTTAAGTAAATCCAGGCAGTCCTCAGGCATTACTCCTGACTCTGTGCTCAGGGATCATTCCTTCAAATGGCCTGGGGACCATATTTGATGCCAGGGATCAAATTGGAGTTGAGTGTATTTAAGTCAAGCACTTTAATCTCTGTAGTATCTTTTCAAATCGGAGGCCAGATATTGAACATACATCAATTGTTCCTTCAGTCCTTAGTAATAGTAATTCAATTACATTGAATAACAGTATAAATCATACCATATATAGGCTTAAATAGTTCTGCCAGCACATATCCTTTTTTCAAAGTAATTTTTGTGACCAAAGTGAATTACGAATCTTTCACAGTAATATTTAAGGTACATAGTGACAATGAATCAGGGCCATTCCCAACAATAGTGTTGTCCTCTCTCCACCCCTGTTTTCAGCATGCATCTTATATCCCCCTCATTTGTCCCCCGGGCTGCTAGTGCAGTGCTTCTCAAATAGTGGAGCGCTCCCCCCAGAGGGGGGCGCGAGGCTCTGTAAAGGGGGCCAAGTTTGACCTCGGCAAACTCCTCGGCAAATTACAAGCTAAGTCCCATGTTTATGTCTCTGTATGTCTTGGAGCTGAGAGTTGTTGTGTCCTGCTTCAAACCTCTCTTTGAAAAGCTATGCATTGCAAAATGTGCTCATTGTAGCCATTAATCCAGACATCACCTCTGATTAAAAAAATCAGCTCAAATTATTTGATATATTTTTGTTTTGCAGGTTAAAGATTTTTTTAAATATTCTATTTACAGTTGTGCAGGGGTGGGGCTCAAAAATGTTTTCTTCTTCCTAGGGGAGGGCATGACAGAAAATAATTGAGAAGCACTGTGCTAATGTAACTGCTCCCTTCTGTGTATAGCTAGCTTTATGTAGATTGGGTATTGATTCTGCTGTGGTTGACTTTGGGTTTGGTGTTTAAGTCTGATCATTTTTTATTTCCACTCAATGTTCATATGACTGTTTGGTCCTGGTACCCTCCATTTCTCACCCCCCCCCCATTAATTCATGAAGCTGAACAAGATGATTAAATTTATGTGGTTCTATTGGGGAAAAAACTGGGAGGATTTCATCTAGAGGTTATAAATATCAATTTAAAAAAAGAAAGGGAACAAAGAAGAAAAACAAAACAAAACAAAAGCCAGCAACTACAAAAAAAAAAGCACCCAGCTACTAGAAACAAGCACCATCATATAATAACCACGAGAATGAAAGAAAATAAAAATAATAAAGAAAAAATAGAAAAGAGAAGAAAAAGAAAAAATAGGGGCCAGAGGGTGGTGCAAGTGGTAAAGCATCTGCCTTGTGTGCTCTAGCCTAGGCTGGACCACAGTTCGATCCCCCCAGCGTCCTATATGGTCCCCCAAGCCAAAAGTGATTTCTGAGCATATAGCCCTGAGCACCACTGGGTGAGACCCAAAACCAAAATAAAACAAAAAAGAAAGAAAGAAAGAAAGAAAGAAAGAAAGAAAGAAAGAAAGAAAGAAAGAAAGAAAGAAGAAAGAAAGAAAGAAAGAAAGAAGAAAGAAAGAAAGAAAGAAAGAAAGAAAGAAAGAAAGAAAGAAAGAAAGAAAGAAAGAAAGAAAGAAAGAAAGAAAGAAAGAAAGAAAGAAAGAAAGAAAGAAAGAAAGAAAGAAAAAGGAAAGGAAAATAATAAATAAAGAAGAAAAAGAAAAAGGAGGGATGGCTGGTGTAGCAAGGTTTTGTGCTTCTTTTTTTCTTTTTTTGCATAGGCACAGAAGTATTGGGGAAATTAGAAAGGAAATTCCCTTGGGCTAAGCATACTGCCATGGGAACAACTACAGGCTCCATACATGCTCATTTTCATACCCCAAGGTCTTTTTATGGTGCCAGAAAACTTTTTGCTCAGTTGTGGATGATAAAATCAAGCTTCTGTAGCTAGAGATCTTGGTATTTGCACAGGTCATAGGATGAAGGCTAGGAAATAGTTCTGTTCCATCACTATTGTTGAAATCAGTCTTCTGTAATTAGTGATCTTGGTTTTTTGCTCAGATCCTAAGACAAAACCTAGGATGTGGTCTTTCATTATACTTCTAGAAGTTCTGCTCAATCGCAATTGTCAAAGTCCGACCTCTGGAATTAGAGATCTTGGTTTTTATACAAATCCTAGGCCTAAGCCTAGGCTAGGATCTTTCTTTTTGGACTCACGATAAGTTCTGCCCAGTCGTGGTTGTCAAAGTCAGTCTTCTGTAGTTTGATTTTGGTTTTTGCACAAAGCAAAGGATGAAGTGCCTTCTGA